>NC_090296.1:141560926-141863956 GCF_039906515.1 Pseudorca crassidens | reverse complement strand
AACTTGGAAGAAAGCTATTTGTTCCCCCTCTGCACCAGAAGAAATAGGGAAAGATAAGGAAAGATGTAAATCTCTGTAGAGAAGCTCTCCCTTGAAAAAGTTATCCAGTCATTCAAAGCTACTTCTTGCAGAAGGACAGTGCATAGCTGTTTAGCATATTAGAAAGATCATGCATTTGATTCCTAATTCTCTCCACTTACTACTTTATGTTGCTTAACCACTTGGAACCCTTTCTCCTATGTTTAAAATACAAGTAATAACACCTGTATTGCAAGGCCATTGAAAGGATTAGGGGTAATGGACTTAAAGTACTTAGCTCTATCTATAATAATCATGGTAGCACTTCCTGCTATAATAGATCAATGCTGAAATCCCAGAAGCTTAATACCATAAAAACTTAGTTTTTGCCAAAGTAAATTCCAGCACAATGTGTTTCATGCAGTGATTCAGGGTCCAGCCCCCTTCTATCTTGTGAGGCCTCCATCCTCAGAGCCTTAAAGTCCTTTGCTTTCAACCAGTGGATGGGAAAAGAGAGTGAGGGCCACACATGGGAGGCTTTATGAGTAGAGCCTGGAGTGGACACCTCCCTCCTCACGCCTGCACCCAGTCAGATGGCTACATCTTCCTGAGAGTGGAGGTGAGATAGGTAATCTAGTTGTGTGCCCAAGATGAACAGAAACAGATATGAGAGGAGCTGGCCAGTCTGCCCCCTTGTCCCTAACACAGACAGGATGTCTGAACATGGTAGGTATGTTATGGCTCTGTGCAAACATACACTGACAGTGAATCTGAGACCACGTCCTTTCAAAAATTTCAAGAGAGAACAGATCTCTCCCCTTACTCTGACTACTTCTAATGTCCTACCATAAGGGGTCCCCAGTATCCTTGGGGATCGGGAAGTTCTGTGGTGGGAAAACTGTGCCACATACCCAGCCTTTGAGAGAACCTACTCCTATAATGCCCACCACATCTACTTGAAAAACCCCTAGTTATCTTTACAATTCACCTCAAAACGCAGTTCTTCAGGCAAGACTTCTCTGGCCACCCTTCAGGGAGTTATTAACCCCCTAAGTGTGCAGTCACAGTGTCTTTCTTACTTCTGATGCAGCGCTGTTACCCTCTTATAAGGTTTCTAAATCTCAGCCCTACTGACATTTTGGATGGGGTAATTCTTTGTTGTGGAAGACAGGCTTATGAACTTCAGAATGTTTAGCAGCATCTCTGGTCTCTGTCCAGTAGATGCTGGTAGTAATTCCACCTTCCCTCATCTTGACAATCACAGGTGTGTCCAGACATTGCCAAATGTCTCCTGAGGAGGCAAAATCAACCCTGTGTAAGAATCACTGCCTTATTATAACTATCTCACCAATCTAGACAGACCACGTCTGACCACCTGTCCAGACTGGCCTGTGTCCCAAATCAAGTCTCTCTACCACATTGTACTATTAGATTTCCTTCACAGAAGTTATCACCAGATAAAAATTAGCTGTTTAATTTGTTGAGTGTTTACTCAGGCCCTGGAATGTAAGCCCCATAGGTCAGGGGCCTCTTTTATGCTATATCCCAAGGTCTTAAAGGAATCTCTCATGTATAATAAGTGCTCTTTTAAAAAGCTGTTGGATGAGTGACTAGCTGGAGAGATTAAACATTGGAAACATGGTGCTATGTCAGACATTGTGAGGAGTATGGGACTGTAACCTACTTGCCGGATAACATGAGACCTCCAGGTCAGAGATAAAGACAGCTTATTACTCACAGCAAAAGCAGCTGCCAGAGCAATATGTTACATCGATTCCCAGTGTCCAATCCCCAGATCCAGTGAGGGCTTGATGGCTCCTGCACATGCAGTGGATATATTACAGGCGAGGGCCCTGAATGCAGAGCTGCTGGTGGGTTGTCCGCCCTCCCCTCCAGAGAGAGAGATAGAGGTTGGAGTTGAGGGCAGGGGAAATAAATTCTATTTTCACTCTAGAATATAAACAAATATTCTCTGGTGAGGGGAAGGAGAGGTCTGTACCTTTACACCCCTTGGTTTGAGTTCTGCAAAATCTCACATTTGAATAGAATACAAGTTTGCCTGATTTCTCAACTTTAGCATCTTATGCCATCAGAGAGACAGTGGCATGTTTTTCAGAATACTACTAGTAAGGACATCAAGAAGAGGAAATAGCACTGGTCGTGACATCAGAAAATCTGACTTTAAAAACCACTGTTCTTACTCTGATGGACTGAGTGATCTCAGGAAAAACCTCAGTTTTCTCAACTCTAAAATGGAAATGTTAATAAATTCAAGACAAGTTGAGAGCTGTTAAGTCAAATGAGTTAACAAAAAACTGTTTGAAGCTCAACAAACGCTATATTGTTTTCTTCAGTTCAAGATAGGGATTCTGTGTCTGTTTGCCTCTGGAATATTTGCTACCCTCTGAACCTCAGACCATGCTTTTGGAAACAAGTCTCCACTGCATTTATTATTAGGGAATCTAATAATAACAAAAAGCATGTTAAAGTTCTTATAGTAAGAGGAATACAAACAAGTAAGGGGTGGGGGTGGGTGGAAGCTATCTTTCCCTAGCTTAGCTTTACCTATTTTAGAATAATTTATAATCTCACAAGACACAGGCTGAGTAGTCTATGTCTCTGCTTTCTGCTTTCACAGATGCATCACCAGAAAGCCTGCCTTGCTGCTACACTTGATGACCAAAGGTTAATCCGGGGGTATCTATTTCCCTAGATTTTCAAGACTCACCTCTTCACAGTCAATCATTCTTTAAAATATATTTAACAATCAGAACTTCACCTATTGCTAATTATGTTTTAAAAAGATTGATACTTCTTTAAAAAAATAGTTCAAGGGAAGTAAACACTAGATGAAACTGGATACTTCACCATTAATTCTTAAACAAAATTACTATTTAATACAACGTAAATTTCCTACTTAAATTTTAATATAGCACTATTTACTAATTTACCCCAAATCATTATGCCAGGGCTATCGTTTCTTCCTCTTCTCCATCCAGATTTTAAAAGGGGGCTCTGTAGTTTGCCAGTAGCTTCTCAGAGCAGAGTTGTGTGTGTGTGTGTGTGTGTGTGTGTGTGTGTGTGTGTGTTGAGATTCTTTTGCCAAGATTTTTCTTAAAAAAAGATTATTTTTTAAAAAAAATTCTTATCATCTCTGATCATTTGATTTCTTGGCTTCACTAAATAGAAGGCTTCCTGATTCTCATTGCCCTGTCTCTCCCATTATAGACAGCAGCAGAAATAAGAATTTGATTAGGCCCAGCTGACTGAGAGATCTTGGAGGGTAAGGATTGTGTCTATTTGACTTTATATCCCTAGTACATGAGCAGCATCCAGTGTAGAGTTAGCACTCAATAGATATCTGACAAATGGATGGAAGGATGAATAAGGGAATCTCCAAACTGAAATATAAATCACTATGGCTTGTTCTTCTATACTAGAAACATTTTTATATGACCATCTATCTTTTCATATAAATTTTGTACCTCTTATAATTGATGGGTCTAGATTAAAATAAAAAGGTTAAATGAAATAATTTCATTACCAATGAATTTAATGACACCAATTATTAACTTGTCTAGGACACAGAGTCAGAAGTACAAAATCACCAGGTTAGGTTATAACACCTTTGTCAAAAGATCATGTCTGGTCTAAAGAAAACATATTCTAAATAACATGTAAACAATCAAACAAGCAAGAACAGTCAAAGGGCTTTGTAAATGAAAACATAAAATGGTTTTACTATAGGAGGTGGTATAGCATGGGAGTAAGGGCATGGTTTCTGGAGCCAGACCGCCTGGGTTTGACACCCGGCTACACTCACTGGCTAGCCACGTGATCTGAGGAAAATGATTTAATCTCTCTGGGCTTTATCTGTTAAATGAGAGAAGAACTGCAACCTATTTCATTGGGTTGTAGTGAGAGTTCAGTGAGCGAATACATGTGAACTTTAGAACAATGACTGGCACATAGAAAGAATTCAGTAAGTGTTGGTTGTCGTTGTTATTATCATTATTACCATTATGAGACATTTCAACAAACCTGGGTGTTAAAGAGCTAAAGTACTTTAAAGCAAGCAATTTCTCACTAAACTAGGTTCTACTCTTCCTTTCTTACAAACAGCCTAAAGACTCTATCTAGTTCAGTCTACTGAAAACACCAAGAAGCCAGAGGGTCACATGAGATCCCTATAATTCTGGTTAATTTTATTTACTTTTTATCACTCCCTTGGCTATAAAGTACCTCCCAGCCACAGATATATTTTTGTCTTCAGACCCATCTTCCCATAGGGCAGCATCTACACTGCTATGAGAGGGATTTTATTTTTAAAACAGAAGTCTAGTCATTACCACCTCAAAACACTTCAACATCATGTCATGACTATAGTCTGTACTTAGAATTTCTGTTTTCTACCATACCTCAGCCCCTGACAGCTCCAGGGATTTGAAAGTACTGCTGCTACTATGTGGAATATGCTCCATGTGGATTAATTTTGTATGTTAACTTGACTCAGCTAAGTGATCCCCAGGTAGCTGGTAAAACATTATATCTGGGTATGTCTATGAGGGTCTTTCCATAAGAGCTTAGCATTTGAATGGGCAGACCAAGTAAATATCAACCTCACCAGTGCAAGTGGGCATCACCCAATCCTTTGAGGGTTGGAGGAACAAAAAAAAGTATGGAGGAAGGGAGAATGTGCTCTTTTTGCTTGAGCTGGGACATCATCTTTTCCTGCCCTCAGGCATCAGCACTCCTGATTCTCAGGCCCTTGGACTCAGACTGAATTATACCATCAGCTTTCCTGGGTCTCCAGCTTGCAGATGGCAGGATTTCTTGGCCTCCATAACAGCATGAGCCAATTCCTATGGTAAATCTCTTTTCATGTGTATCTCTATATATACTATTGATTCAGATTTCAGGAGAACCCTAACTGACACACTCCCTCATCTTTCCTATTTAGCCAATAAAATAGAAGGTGCTACATTCTCCAGAAAGCTTCCTCTGACCCACCAGGTGTAACCTGGGTGCCCTTCCTGCCCCACTCTAGGACACCGAGTGTCTTCAACAACAGAGCTTACTGAGTTGGGATCACAGCTGTCTGTCACCTGCTTCTCTTTCTCACTAGACTGTGAGGGCCCGGATGAAAGTATCTGGGTTGGCTGTGCCTCGTCACAGTGCATGGTACTTACTAGGAACACAAAAATTATTTGTTCAAAAAACAGTGATTTGGGCTTCCCTGGTGGCGCAGTGGTTGAGAGTCCGCCTGCCGATGCAGGGGACATGGGTTCGTGCCCCGGTCCAGGAAGATCCCACATGCCGTGGAGCGGCTGGGCCTGTGAGCCATGGCCACTGACCCTGCGCGTCCGGAGCCTGTGCTCCGCAACGGAAGAGGCCACAACAGTGAGAGGCCTGCGTACCGCAAAAAAACCCCCAAAAAACCCAGTGATTTATTGTAAGGACAATAAGGCAAGGGAACCGGAAACAGATAATCCCAACTATTATGAAACAACACAAGTCAGGTGC
This sequence comes from Pseudorca crassidens, assembly GCF_039906515.1. Lineage (NCBI taxonomy): Eukaryota > Metazoa > Chordata > Mammalia > Artiodactyla > Delphinidae > Pseudorca > Pseudorca crassidens. The sequence goes on along the minus strand of NC_090296.1, from coordinate 141,858,415 downwards.
TTTCCTGCTTCTGGACCTATATCATTTTCAAATATGAAAAAACCACACATGCCATCCTAATGTGGGCCTGCATCATGGTATGGGGTAGAACAGATTCAAATCCATTCCCCTCATAAGATAGAGCCTGTGGGTCTTGCCAAGTTTTTTATCCTTACAGTTTCTCCTAAGAACACAATCCCACCATCTTCCCACCTTCCCACTTGTAATGGTAACACATCTCTTGGGGAATCAAAGGCATCATAGAGGAACAGATTACAGAGGTTCTGTGCTCTTTATTATTGTCTAGAAATAGGTTCATCAGAGTGGAGATTGATTAATCAGGTTTTTTCTGTATAATCTACATCTACACAGCTCAAAGGTGGCCCAAATCAACATCAAAAAGAAACTTTAACGTTCCCCTGCAAGATCTTAAAAAAACTTCACGGTCAAAATGGGTTAGACATTTCATCTCTTAATGACCTCAGCAACTGAGGCAAGGTGACCTTAATAAAATTATGTTAGAAAATGAAGTATTTGTAGAGTAGACTATCAAATCTATAACACTATTATCAGCATCCTTGCTGATTATAAACAATGTGTTTATTTTTATTTTTTAATTTTTTTATCCTAAAAGGCAACTTAAATATACAAAAGAGTATGGAGGATTTATAACAGGCATCCATGTACTCATTTTATAGATTTAACCCATGTTAACATTTTACGTATTTGTCTCAGATCCTTCTTAAACACACACACACACACACACACACACACACACACACACACACACACAATGAGCATTAGATACACTCTAATGGATGGAGTTAAATACTTCATCTAATGCTCACATTCTATCCCTATGTTACCCCTCTGGTAACCCCATATGACAACAGCATGTCTCTTATCTTGTCAATGTTTTTAAACTTTTACTACATATGATTGCATCCACATACAGCTCAGATTTTATCATCCTCTACTTACCTGTACAGTTGCCTATACTATCTTGCTTCTTTCTGCCTTTATCTCCCTCCATTGCAATCCTTGGTTTGTTTCTGGAAGTAAGTCTACTGCAAAGCTCAGTAATCCCAAGCAGTGGCAGTTGGACTAATTTCTAATTCAACCCACTTTCTTGCTCCTCAGAGAGACCATACAAGCTTGTCAACTTCTCTTTTTCCCCTCTGCCTTTCCCCATCAAACAAGCTCTTTCACATGCACTCACATCCATCCCCCCAACCTTTCTGTCTGCTCATTTCCTACCCATGGAAGATATCTATCCTTCACTTCATTTCATTTTTGATCCATCTCCTGACAAATGACAATAATCCTGGTCAATATAGGCGAGAGTCGTATTAGGTGTTTACCTCCATCAACAAAAAAGGAACATTATAGCCTTAGAAGTAACATAATGCAAAGAAGCAGGGACCATAATCTCTAAAGTCCTATAGACCTCCTAGGAACTGATCTTACAATTCCATTTCATCTATTTCCCCATCCTCTTTAAATATACATTTTTTCAATAAAATGAGCTTTTTTGTCTCTGATTCATTGAGTACAAATTATTAGCAACACTTCCTGCTTTTATTTATTGAGGAGAAAAAAATTCTCAGCCACTTTGGAAGTTAAATAGTTCTTTAGTGACATATTCTGAGAATCTGCAAGTAATCTAGAACATTTTTCTTATGGGAAAATATCTGGGAGATTGCCTGAGTAAACCACCAACTAATTGTCCAAACACATAAAACATAAATCTCACAGTCACAGGGAAATCAGCTCGGTGCTTTGTGACCACCTAGAGGGGTGGGATAGGGAGGGCGGGAGGGAGATGCAAGACGGAGGAGATACGGAGAAGATATATATATGTATAGTTGATTCACTTTGTTATAAAGCAGAAACTAACACACCATTGTAAAGCAATTTTACTCCAATAAAGATGGTAAATAAATAAATAATATCTGTAGAGTTATTATTACAGTTGTTGTTGCTGTTGTTATTATCAATGGCACGCAGGCAAGGGGGTATAAGGCAGGACAAAAATGCATCCACACTAATGCAGATTCGAACATGGTGTGATCAGTTGTTACTCCCATCTTCTGCTACTCAGTAACCTAGCTTCTCATTTACACACCATTATGCAACGTTCGATTCTATGCGATTAGATATTGGACCTAATTTTTAGCACTGTGGTATTTTTTATTGTGCTGTTTCTGTCTCTACCCATCCTAACCAAAATAACCTTTACCCTCTCCACGTCTGCATCTGACCTGGATGCAGTCTCTTTAAAACATGCTCAACTCTGCCATAAATATTCAACAAGAAGGAACACCAAAGAAATGGGGAAGTTAATACATTTTTTTTGAGTCAGAATCACAGAATTCCAAAGCTACAGTAAAACTCTGGTTTCACAGCTGAAGAACCAAACTTAGCTTCTCTAATGTCACAGGGCTCTGGAAAGATAGTACTGAGACTAGAACACAGGTCTCCTGACTCCCATTTCTACCTTCTCAATGGACTTTGTTTTCTTATAGAGTTGTTCAGGGCCCTCCAGTCATGGTTTCCTCTCACAGAGATTTATGGTAACCAGTAATGATTCCTGAACCAGATGGATATCTCCAGGATTAACTTTTTACCCTCCCCTAAGCTTTCTAAAATCTCCCCTGCCGCCAGAGACTGCTGGGATAATCAAATCACTCTTTGCTGTCTCACACCTGGATTTATTTTCTTAGGGAACTCAACTTTCCATATGCAGACAATCACGGCATTTGTGATCTCAGATGGACCTGCATCAGATCAGCCTCTTCCACCACCAACTGAATGGAAGCAGAGCTCCCCCAGAGTTGATGAACCTGCAGCCATAGCACTCCTCTCTTGCACAGGCCCTTTCTGCAACCCTATACCTAAATTTGTAGTAATTTTTTTCCAAAAGGGTTCTGCAAATAGTATAATTTTCAGGCCCCAAAGAACTTGGATCTTCCCTAAGCTTCATGAACTTAGGAAAATCATTATTACTAACATCAGGTTTTTCACCAACAAAATTAGGACGATAATCTTTACTTTGTAGTGCAGTTGTGCAATTCAACTCTTTTGGTGTATGTTGGGTTACTTATTCCAGGGTGTGACATGTAGTAAGTCCTCAATGAACATGTTCTGATTACTACTGAAATTTTAGTCTCACCTGGAAGACAGTAAATTGTAGCTGAGAGCTTCTGAGATCCATGATCAAAATTAATTAGGTAAACAATCAGAAGTACAGACCTGGGGTACTTGTCTCAGAAAAAAGCTCCTAAAATCACGTCGTGTACATGTCGTAGCATCAAAAAGTGCATTCCAGGAACATGCAGTATTCAAGGCTAGAATACTGTTTCCTCTTGAAAATTCCTGAACGGCACTGTCTGTCTACGCGTCACTACTGGGTCATTCCTTTGAGGGCATTCACCAGTCCTTCAGTCGATGAGGCAGTTCAGTTTTACTATACTTCCCACATCACTCATTTGAAGACTCTACAGCATCTTCTGTTGGAAGTCTGTGGCTTCCTCTCTCTAGGACAGGGGAAGCAAATTTGGGGAGATCCAATTAATTTCCCAAGCTGTCACTCCTCCACTACCCATTCAAACTCTTCATTTTCTTTGTCCATCATGAGGTTACAGTAATGGAGAAAAGACAGAGCTGTCTTACACATCGCCAAAGGAAAGGCACCTAGGTTATTTATTTGTATAGAGGGAAGAGGAGAACAGGAGGCAAAGTCTTCTTTAGCTCTCGCGGCAGCATCTGGCTGGCCGAGGTATCAATCATTCTGCTCTTACGTCGGCCCATTTACATTCACAGGAGCAGGAGGCAAGCAGCAGAAACATCTCTCAGTTGCGTGTTTCCATAAGGGCCCCCCATCCTTCACCCCTTCTGTGGTTTTTCTCCGCATTTAGAAAGTCATTGAGAAATGTTAATGGTCTGGGGGAAAACTAGCGATTGGGGAATGACGAATGGGCAAGTAGCAGAATGAGGGTGTGCAGCTAATGATTTCCTACAAGTGATGATTAAACATCGTTCCTCCGTCTCTCAGCACCTAATTCTCCCCAAGGCTGATTTATGAAAGACACCCTAACGTACAGTTCCTGCAGTTTTATTAGCAGGAACGATATAGCCATGAGAGGTAGTCTGCCCCTGTTTCTCATTTTCTTCCAGCCCAAGAAAGAAATGATAAAATGCCAAGAACAACCAGGGCCTCATTCTCTTAATACTAAAAAGACAAAATAGCATAATACAAAGACCACTAAAGAGGTAAGTAATCATCAGCGGGACAAAGTTTACGATGGCAAAGTCATTACTCCATAGAAGTCATTACCTTGTCCCAGACACAGGGGAAGGTTCCCACAGCTCCTATAAATGGAAACCTGCTGCTGCTATTTGAGACAGTCTAAAAATAACTGCACACCTCATTTTTCCAAATGTCAGAGTACCTGCCTTTACTCCTTTAGGAAAAGTTATAAGGTTACCATAAGAACACAGACATAACGTGGGAATGCTTGTGACTTTAAAAAGTGATGAAAAAAATGTTACCACGGTGGGCAAAGAGAAATTAGAATCATGTGAAGATCATCAAAAAGAATGTGGAGTGATCAAGATCTTTCCTTCCCTAAAAGAATATACTTGCTTGTTTTCTGTCAAAGATTTTAACATCTTTCAAGATTCTATATTGATATTTTCAATGAATGTCTAGATATCATCTAAAAATCAAGACTTTCTAATGGGAGTGCTGCAAAAGGAGATGGGGTCTGTGATTTTCGGAAGAAAGCCAAAGCATGTCAATTAATATTTATTAATTCCTTAATAATTTAATAATATGTATTAACTCCTTATTTATATAAAAGCTAACATTCACTGGACCCTTACTTGATGCCCGGTACTATGCTATGCAGTTTGCAAAGATTATTTTGTTTTATTCTTATCAATCTTAGGTGGAAGTTGCTATTATTTTTTTTCTATTCCTCAAGTAAGGAAACAGAGGGAAACTACATAATTTACACAAGGTCACGTATTACTATGCAGTATTTGATCTGAAGAGGTCTGATGCTAGAACCTGGGCTTATAGCCACTAGAGCAAACTAATTCTTCACATGCTTTCTCCTGTAACATTCACTTTCCACTGGCCAACTAACTTTAATAAACACAGATTAATCCCATAGTATTCGGGAATTCTGAACTAAACATAAATCCTGCAATATTTTGGATTAAGTACAGGGTTCTGGACTAATCTGAATAAGAACAGAGTTCCACATGAAGATACAATTTAAAACTCCTTCAATTCACATGAATCTATATCAAACCTGATCATACTCTCTAGCCTCATGCAGTGTTAGTTTAAATTCTAACAAAAGTGGATCCTTGACACCAGAATCAGAGTAATTTAAAAGGCAATTAAATCACCCATAATATAACCAGAGCACTCATTCCAACTTTCAACAGGTACCATGGAGCACCCAAGTGCCAGTGACTGAGATTACAATGGTGTGCAAAAGCAGGTCTGATCTCCATCATGAGGTTTATAATCTATTGAATGAGACAGACAAGAATCAATCACAATGCTAAATGCAAATAACCATGACCACTGTTACAAAGGAATGACACATGGTACTCTGGGAGCACATAGTAGCTGCAGCTATTCTAGGGGCTAGGAAGTGCTTCCTTGAGGAAGTGGTCATTGATTGAGATAAAAAGAATGAGTAGATGTTAATCAGAGGGTGGTAAGAGGTGTCTGGGCAAAGAGAGACTATACAAAAACCTTTAAACAGGAGGGAGCTTGGAGTGTTTGAGAAACAAAAGGAAACCAAGGAAACCAGTAGGAATGGAGCACAAGAAACAAAGGGTCTTAGGATACCAAATGAGGTGAGCGTGGGGGGGGCGGGTGCAGGGGCGTGGACCATGATGAACCTTGGAGGCCACAGCATAATTATTGGAGGGTTTTTTGTTTATTTATTTATTTATTTATGGCTGTGTTGGGTCTTCGTTGCTGCACGCGGGCTTTCTCTAGTTGCAGGGAGCGGGGGCTACTCTATGCTGCGGCACGCGGGCTTCTCATCGCAGTGGCTTCTCTTGTTGCGGAGCATGGGCTCTAGGCGCGTGGGCTTCAGTAGTTGTGGCTCGCAGGTTCTACAGCACAGGCTCAGTAGTTGCGGCACACAGGCTTAGTTGCTTTGCGGCACGTGGGATCTTCCCAGACCAGGGATCGAACCCGTGTCCCCTGCACTGGCAGGCGGATTCTTAACCACTGTGCCACCAGGGAAGCCCATAGTTTTTGGTTTTAATCATAAGAACCTCTGGAAGCCATGTGGATACTAACTCCGAGTCCAAATAAATACAGGGATAGCACTTCAGAAGCCCTGTTGGTTGCTTGTCTTAAGATCTCCCTTTGTTTTAAGTAAAGAGGAAGACTGCTAATCCCTGCATCAGAGATGGGGCTCTGAAAGCCTCCACAAAGTAGAATGAAATGCCCAGAATCACTCATCTTACATTTCAAGATCAGAATCAGGAAGAGAATCTGGGCTTCCGAAATTCAGATCTGCATTTATTACCTGCTACACTATAGTAAAAGAGCAAAGAGCAGAGAGCCATCGGCGGCAGACGCACTCATGGTTCAAGACTAGAAACTACAAATGAGCTTAGAGAGGCATAATGGAACAGATAAGAAGACTGGAGGGAGAAAAGAAAAATGGAAAGTCTGAGGGACTAGAAGGACATAGCCAAGACAACTTTTGAGAATGGAGAAAATGACCCAAAAAGGTGTGGAGAGACAAGACCATTTGTCACTGAAACCAAACACATCCATTTTCTTTTGTGTTTTCCAAGGGTATTCCAGAGCTATGTGAACACTTAACCCCACTGAGCCTTGGTTTCTCCTCTGTAAAATCAGAGTGGATAAATCCTTCCCAACAGTGTCATTGAGGTGATCAAAAGAAATGCCCATGGAAAGCACTTTTCACTTTAGCAGTCGCTCAGTAAAAGTTAGGTCACTCTTCTAGTTCATAGCAGGGCATTCAAGCTGATAGCTAAGGAAGTAATCCATTCCCTTATCTGTGAGCAGGAGAATACAAATACTACCCACTCATCTCACCTGTAGTCCTGCTATGAGATTAAAATGAGAGAATGTGGAGGAGCTCTGGTTGCTTAGATTCAGCAGGAACAGCAGCAACAAGCTTTACAAGAAATCTGCAAAGAGGGCCTTGCTTTCTCTATGCAGCTTCAGGAGGCAGCATCTAAGGTTAACTGTGAATAAATTCACCTAGACATCCAGAGAGGATATGAATTTATAAATGCCGGGCAAATCTTATGCTGTTAATAGTTATCAATAAATTCTCTGCCTAATGAACAAAATTCCAAACCCAAGCTAAGAACCAGCACTCTGGAAGCTGCTGTTGCATAATTACTTCCAAGTGGAATGAGCGGAGGACAGGAAGCAAAAAGACATGCTAACTGGATTCAACTTTGGTCAACTCACCTTGGACCAAACTACAGACAGAGGGAGTATCTGAATTGCTGATGTTCTTGTTTTTAAAACCCTCAAGTGACTTCCAAGTATGCTCCTGATAAAGCCTAAACTCATCATTTAGAAGACTGGCTCAGCCTGCTTGCCCAGCGTCAACAACTCCCTTACCTTATTCTGTCTGCTCTCCAAGTTCCAGCCATATGGAACAGCTCTTCCTGAAGGCCCTTGGATCAGTCAGCTCCAGGTGTTCACATGTGATGCTCCCTCTGCCTCTTACCAGGCTCTTCCACACGAGGTACCACCCTGCGCCCCCCTTCCCTCTCTCACTTCTGAACTTCTCATCCTCACGTCTTCATTTGGGAAGTACTTCAGGGAAGCCTTCCCTGACCACCCTAATCCAGGTCAAATCCTTTCCATATCATCCCATAGAATCCCGCACTTGCTTTCTTAAAACTCTCATAACATGGAACTGCAGGGTCTCTGCCTAGTTTACATCTGTCACTGGACAAGAGCCTAGAAGGGCAGGGGGCTTTATCTATCTTTATCCATCTTACCACATCCCCTGGGCTCACACATAGGGGTTCCCCTAGAAAATCCGTGGGTGCATAAATGGACTCTAGAAAAGGGACTGGAAGATTTCAGAGCAAACCTTACCCGAAGCCTGGGAATTTTGTGAGAAAATGGCTACGTAGTCTTGTTTTGTATGTGTGTGTGCGTTTTTTTAATGGGGAACTAATGGAATTTTGTGAGGGACACATCCCTTTGTGGGGGCCTTTTTTCTGCATATTTCAGGGCATTTGTCATTCCTAGACCCTGGCATTAAAAGCTAATATTATCCATTCCACCCTCTAGTGTTCATGAAAACTTACAACTGACCCTACCACCATCACGATGCGTCCAGATGCTCTTGGGGGATGTGCTGCTCCCAATGAGGAACAAGAGCAAGCATCCAAGGCATCTGGACTCAAGGCTAAATGGTACGGGAAAATCCCAGCCACCATCTTTCATTGTCATTTCAATGGTATCTTGGTGTAGGGGCCATCTCTCAGGAAACAAGTCCGTGTGTGTCAGGACTGGCTGACTGTCCTGGGAGGTCCTTTTCCCCCTTGCTGCCTCTCTCCTCCTTAGTCGGGGCAAAGCAAGAAGTTCCATGCTGGAGAGAAGTCAATTAACAGTGAAAAGCCAGCATGTACAACATGGAGTCAAGCAGTAGCTGGGAGCAGATGAGAGATAAAAAGCTAAAATCAAGCACACAGTATCCACCTTCAACAGCCAGGTGGGAAAGCATGTAAAGAAATAGAGGCATAAGAGAAGTTGACATGAACACAAAAGTAAGGGGCAAGTAAGCATACCTGTGTACAGAGGGGAGGACAGTCAATCAGGGAAGAGCACCCAGAAGAAGGGAATTGGGGGGCCAGTCTGAAATGAATGATACTTTACCACTGAAAAAAAGAAAAGATCTTTAAGAAATGGCATTGGTGCCCATCGCCCCTTGAAGAAGGCCGTCAACCGTATTTGTTCCAGGATTGTGATCTTTTCTGGGTCATTTTCCTGTATTTTGTGCTCACTCTAAACCCAGAAGTAGAGGCCTGTTTTCTCAGGGACTCTCAATGCTACCAGTTTCTCTGCTCCTCAGCTATAATGATAACCCAGACTTGAAATGAAACATAGGATAGAATTTTCTGTACTTCTTACTTTACGGTGTAATGAACGTTTTCATTCTGTTTTGAAGGGGCAGGAAGAACCGGCTTCTTCTATATTTCCTAGAGAGACAGCCAAAGCTGCCTTTAGCCAAACCTAAAGCCCTAGGTCATCCACCCTCACTTTTATTTGCCTTCCTTTATCTTTTTCCTTCCTTTCCTTTTTCACTTTTGTCTTTTCCTTATAGCAGACACCAGTATAAAAGTCCATCAGTACATAAATATTTTCTCCATCTGTTGTCTCTTCCTGAGACAAATATATGGACTATGAAATTTCTCATGCCATCATTTGGCAGTAAAAGTTCTCTGATAAATCTCAAACTTAGTGTCATATGTCTTCTTCTTCTCTTTGGCCAGGAAGGCTCCAAATGACCCACAGAGAAGAAAATACAATCAAAAGGTTAAGTGAGAGAAAAAAAAAAGATCTAAGAGAGAAGGGAGAGAAGGAGAGGAATGGGGGAGAGCCACCATTGCCAGGTAAAAGGAGGAAGAGTTTGGGTTTTTCTCTGGAGCTTGGCAGAGCAAACTGAAAGGTCAGCGCTGCTGGAAGGCTAAAAGGATGGGAACAAAGAAACCACTTTATGCAGAGATATTAGTGCTATCAGCAGCAATAAAACTGCATAGCCACAATCGAACATCAGAATGTAAGATGACACTGGGGAGAGGCCCGGCTAATGCTTTCAGGATGCATGGGGCACTCATCCAGTTGAGAGGGGTGTGGACATCAAAGCCTTGCAGGAAGCTTGAGGAGGAGCCCTTTGGACCCAAGAACAGACACAACAGAGTTGAAATGTGTGCCCTCTTCATACCACTCCCCACACAGATCCCTCAATCCTTGAACCACTACAGAGTAAAGAGAAAACCCAGACCTCAGCACACACGTGGAGACAGTACCATTAACCAATCAATATTGTTTGAGCATCACATAAGTTCCTTGGTACCCTGGGATTTTGAGCATCACATAAGTTCCTTGGTACCCTGGGATTGTGCCCTCAAGAATCTTGTAATCTAGCTAGGCAAGCAAGCCATACACACATGAAAAAAAATGGATGACGATATTAATTAAGGCTGTTTCTCAAACTTGAAGTAAGCACAAATCCCCTTCAAAGACAAATGTCCTCTTCAAGCTGTTGACTTCATTTAAAAACTAATAGTGTTTAAATCTGCACAAACACGAAAGATGATATTACATTTAGAGCTCTTACACTATAAAACTAATAAAATTTGAATGCACCTTTATAATTTCGTGTGATAGATGTTGTTTTACTAAAAGTAAATTTGTGATACAGTTTTTGTGATGAAGTTTCCCTTGCACTGAAGTGAACAACAGCATGTTTAGTAAGATTCTCAACAAGATTTTAGTAAGAACTTGTAGTTTAGAGCACAGGAGAGGTGGAAAGACAGAAGTCCTTGCTCTCAAGTTGTTTATGCCTGCCTGGCCATAGAGAGTAAGTGGACCCCCTGACAAGATACAGGGACCCCCTGACATGACAAGATACAGACAAGAACTAAGCGAGGGACAGACCTCTGCTTCAGGCACGCAGCGTTGAGTGTTCTGACACCAAGTTTCATATGCACAAGTGTTGTCAGGGATTCAAAGGGGCATCTTTCCCCTCTTTCCTTAGTACAGTCTCACCAGACATGATCTATAATTAGAAAGAAAGCCTTTAGGAACCCTCTTACACTCTTGGTGGGAATATAAATTGGTGCAGCCACTACAGAGAACAGTATGGAGGTTCCTCAAAAAACTAAAACTAGAGTTGCCATATGACCCAGCTATCCCACTCCTGAGCATATACCCAGACAAAGCTATAACTGGGAAAGACACATGCACTCTTATGTTCATAGCAGCACTATTTGCAATAGCCAAGACATGGAAACAACCTAAGTGTCCATTGACAGATGAATAGATAAAGAAGATGTGCTAGATATACAATGGAATACTACTCAGCCATAAAAAAGAATGAAATAATGCCATTTGAAGCAACATGGATGGACCTAGAGATTATCATACTAAGTGAAGTTAAGTCAGAAAGAGAAAGACAAATACTGTATAATATCACTTATATGTGGAATCTAAAATACAACACAAATGAACATATCTATGAGATAGAAACAAACTCACAGACATAGAGAACAGACTTCTGGTTGCCAAGGGGGAAGGGGGTGGGGGAGGGAAGGATTGGGAGTTTGGGATTAGCAGATGCAAACTATTATATACAGGATGGATAAACAAGGTCCTACTGTATAGCACAGGGAACTATATTCAATATCCCGGCATAAAGCATAATGGAAAAGAATATTTATGTATAACTGAATCACTTTGCTGTACAGTGGAAATGAACACAACATTATAAATCAACTGTACTTCAATAAAATTTTGAAGAAATGACAGCCTTTATTCTTGCCTTGGATTATTCTCTTGTGTCCCTAAGCAAGTTTGTGGAAAATGAAACTCCCTGGAACTGACCTAAACATTCATCTGGTACCTCATCGTTGGTCAGACTCCTTGGCAAGCACAGCTAGAATGGACACTGAGAAGGAGTCCTGCTCTGGGGCGACCCAGGGCCACATGGAGACCATATAATATAATAATATACATATCATCTATATAACATAGCTATGCATTCTCTAAATGTATTTAGTCTCTGCTCTTCACAGATATATATACAGAAAGGCAAAAAGTTCATGGAACAATGTGATTTTAAAAGGAAGGATCCAAAAGGGAGGGGATATCTGTATGTGTATGGCTGATTCATTTTGCCGTGCAGTGGAGGCTAACACAACATTGTAAAGCAACCATACTCCAATAAAAATTTTTTAAAAAATAAAATAAAAAAATAAAAGGAAGGAGTTGTCAGGGAGAAGCAGATAGGATAGTCTCTTATAAACAGTGCCTTGATGTTGGAAGGACTGAAGGAAAGAAGGGAAGGAAGAAGAGGGGGAGAGGACAGGGGGAAGAAGGAAAGATAGATGGGTTGTTCTGTACTTAGGTGATTTTATATGTGAATACTGCAAAATTTTGTATGAGAATATTGCAATATTCTGGTCCATTAATTCTGCTAATTCACCGTCCCTTATCTAAATCATTTGTCCTTGATGTTTGGTTGAGAAATGCACTCACTGAAAAAAATAGCCCCAATATAATCACTCCTCATAAAACATATAAGGGTTAGGCTACAGGGTTTGCTTTCATCTCATCTTCTTTCTTTCCAAATATAGTTCCCAATGTATCTATTCCTGGGAGGGTGGGGAAAGGCTGTCACCTTTAATGTCAGTCTTAAAATATACATATACATATATATATATAACAGTAAAGAGGGCATAGGGACCCTTTCTGCCTGATCTCTGAGCCTGGAGATAGAAGGAGGAACAGGCCTGAGGTGCTGAGTTCTTACATTCTCCCTAGAGCGTGGGATCCTGCAAGGTGGTGACAAGGGAAGAATCTGTCTACCTCTCCCATCATAACATCATTTGAATCAAACGTATTACCTGGGGAAGTACTTGGAGATCCCTCTTATACCAGACGCAAGGTGAATGACCTTGTCCTAAAAACCTAGACGGATTAAGACACATTTCAGAAACACATCTCTTTTGCTTCAGTACCTAGCATACCACACACCCACAGGCTAAACCATGCTGGTTCCAATGAGACTGGAAAGATGGATAAGCAGAAACCCAGGAAAACTGGAATAGAGAAGGCATTGGGACTGAGCTCTGAGCTAACGGAATAACTGCTACAAAACCTGAAGGCTTCATTTAGCTTTTTGGTCTCCATCATGGCAACGCTATACACAGAGATTAGTGAAGTTTCCAGAATGTCTGCCTATGGTACATTAACTCCTCACTAAGATGGGTCACTGGGATGGGAGTGTGATTCACAGAATAGCATAAGGTGAAAGTTAATTTATTCCATACATACCACACATTGAACCAAGGTAATAAAGTGTTGCCTAGGAAAGATCATTATAGATAAATATGTGAGGGTGGTTTGTAAATAGAATATCAGTCCTTTCATGTCAAATAAGCATGTCCAAAATTTTAGGACCTGTGATTAAAACACGTTTTTCTTTGAAAAGGTCTGTGTAATCCTGTGTTTATGATTTGCTTTTTAAAAAAAAGCTATTGTTTCTAACTGATTTTAAGGCAGCATCCCAAGATACATACCTACCACATTAACAAGAAAAGATGTGCAATCTCACTTATAAAAATGATATTTAAATACAAATCTGATATATACTTTTTTACCTATCAGAGTAAGAAACTGCTAGGAAGCTGCATTGCTAGGGTGGCTACAGGAAATGACTCTGCTCCTACACTGATCAATGTGACTTGGAGGATAATTTAGCAAAATCTTTCCAAATGTAAAATGCTTGTAAGCCTTACCAGTAATCTCACTATCTAATATTTATTTTGGAGTTGCACTAGGAGGAGAATGCCAATGAATGTCCCTGACAACATTGATTTTGAAAACAAAAACAATGGCAACAACAACAAACACAACTGGGAAACCATCCAAAGGTCCATCAGTGGGGGTTATGTAAATGACATTATAGCCATAAAGGGAAATACTACACAGCTGAAAAAATGAACAAGATTGTTCTGTGTGTGTTGTTATAGAAAAATTATCAGGAGATACATTGCTCAATGAAAAAGTACATACAAACATATGTGGATGGTGTGATTCCTTTTTTGCATTAAAAGTAAATACACACAATGTTATTTGACTAGAAAATTTGTCTGTGAGGAATCTTAAGAGAATATTAAGAATTAAGGCCTTTAGCAAGAGGTTTTGCTTCATATTTTTGATGCTTTTACACCTTTTATATATTTTGTAATCTTTATATATTTTATAAATGTTATATATTTTTTTAATCTGCCATTTGCATTTTCTGACTATGTGTATGTAATACTTTACACAATATTATCAGCAACTCTCTGGAAAACTAGAACATGGTCGTTATTGCTTTCTTCTCCAAGGTTTTTATAAAGTATCTAATAAATATTTTAAGTAGGAAAAAACTTCCATGTTCCTCTTGTATGACTGTGGATTCCAAGTTAAAGCAGCAGGAAATCAGGGCCTATATTTGGAGCTCACACTGTCCTGGAAGAAGAAAGATAAAAGTGCTCTCCCTAGAGTTCTGGGGGTGCATGTGCTGGGGAGGCCAGGTCACTGGGCGGTACCATATCTCTCCATTCCCAGTTTTCATTAGTCTAACGACCATGCCACTTAATTGTTGAGATACTGAACATTCAAATTTCATTTGACCTCATCTACTCCATGAGAGCTAAACAATGTCAATTTGTTACTGGAAAAGTTTAGGTCATCATGTAATAGGGTCTGTTGTAATGTTTTCATGTAGAATTTATCAGAATTTGTAATTGTATTGTGTGCATGTTTATGTAGTTGTGTAGTTATGTATTTCTGCCAGAAGACCAGAAGTTCATGAGATCAGCCTCATACTAGTTTTCCTCTCTATTCTGTCACTAGTACTAGGCACAGTGGCTGGGAAGAGAAGGGAAGATTTGCTCACAAAACATCCATTAGGGGCTTCCCTGGTGGCGCAGTGGTTGAGAGTCTGCCTGCCGATGCAGGGGACGCGGGTTTGTGCCCTGGTCCGGGAAGATACCGCATGCAGCGGAGCGGCTGGGCCCGTGAGCCATGGCCTCTGAGCCTGCGTGTCCGGAGCCTGTACTCCACAACGGGAGAGGCCACAACAATGAGAGGCCCGTGTACCGCAAAAACAAACAAAAAAACATCCATTAGCTATACCTTCGTGTAACAAATATTTGTTTGGTACCTGCTTTGTGCTAGGCCTGGTGCTAGACAGTGAGGACACAGTGATGAATCAGATAAACATGGGTCCCAGCGCCATGGGGCTCCCAGTCTGTAAGTAGAGACAGATGTACACATTCAGGGAATTACAATACAGGTAATAAGTGCTAGCACTGGGGTGCATGCAAGGTATGTTTTGAGCACCTAGTAAGGGATCACGTGTGAGCTCATGGAGAGAAGTGATGCTTACACTGAGACCTCTTGAGTGAGTAGGACTTAGCCAGGCTTACAAAGAAGACAGGCAGTGGGAACAGCAAGTTTAAAGCCTCAGAGGCAAGAGAAGTGATAGCATATTTGTGAAAATAAAACCATTTCAATATTGATGAGGTTTATAGAACAAGGAGGGACCATATCTTGCAGTGTCCTGCATAAGTCACTTTAAGAAGGACATGAAAGAGGATTCAACCTCATCTTTTCAATACAGGTGGACATAGCCAGGTGTATTTTCAAAAGTTGTCTCTGTCTACAACATAGAAGATAAACTTACCAAAGAGAGAAAAGTGGCAGAGGGGAGGCCTTAACTGAGATAGAGTACTGGGTGAGAGGAGACATGGGCTCCTGTCCCAAATCTATTGCTGACTGCTGGCAGGATAAGACCAAGGAACCTGGAGTTCTGCAGGTCTTACAGGAAAGATGACCTAAGTGGATTGCCATGTCTTCAACAAGATGTTTTAACCATTCCAAATAAAATATGGCTGCCCACCAATTAAAGGAAAAGGCTTAGAAAGATCCGAGACCTGGGGTACAGCTTTGGCTCAGCCTTGAACATGTCGCTTGTCTCTTTAGATCTCAGTTTTCTCACAGATAAAATGGGGGGAAGGGAGGGAGAATCTAATGTGATTTCTGAAATCTTACATGGACCACATAGCACGTTACAATTCTAAGCTTTCTATGCCATCTCACTTGGAACAAGATACTTGTCCAAATGTTAGCCTACACAAGGTCCAGGAAAAACTGGGCTTCCTCAGAGGGATAGTTCCCGATTCTCCCAAGCTCCTTTTATAGACCATTTCTGGATGTCTTTTCCTGTGGCAGAAAAGTATGCTTCAAAGAATGGACTTTGGGTCACACAGCCCTAAGTAAAATATGCTTCAGTTAAACATGCTTCACTTAATATCTTCCATTTGTGTGACACAGAACAAGTCACTTAAATGTACAGAGCCTCTATAACATTTGTAAAATGGGCCTAATAATAGACCCTCTTTAAGGGTTCATATACAGTATTTAGGAAGATGTGGCACAATGCCTAACACCTAGATGTCAGTAAACGTCAATTATCAAAATTATCTATGTGATGATTCTTAACATACCAGACATTGTTCCTAAATTGAACATACATCTCCTCTTTGTTCTCATTGGTGTATTATGATACTACATAAATAACAACCATTTGTTGTCATGTGTACAGCAATAGGTCTAGGGCAGAGATGCCCCATGAACTATCTTCATCCAAAGGTCTAGTAGGACCTTGACACTTGGTGGCTCCACTTCTAGCCCTGTCCCTAAATGTGCCTCTGCAGAGGGACGAATGGTTGCAGATGAAGACCAGAGCTGCTCTGCAGATCAACAGAAGCATTTGAAGTAACTCTGATATGCAACTGTGTCTAGCAATGAATTCACAGCAAAAAATTAAAATAAGCTAAAGACAAACAATCCATCTCTCAAAACTATGTATCAGCCCAATCGACAGAAAATAATGGCTAGAGAAACATCCTGTGAAGGTGTGATTTTCTCCCAGATTAGTTCCAGGACTCAGAGCAAGTTGGGAGTGGGGGAAGGACGGAGGAAGAGGATCTATTTTAACCCTTCCCCACTCTGGTGGGGACATGTCTCCCACTTTGTTGTAGTCTAACATTGATCTATAGGGAAAGGTGCCTCTGTCCTTTGCTGTTGGAATTGATGGTCTTGGACTCCACTGTTATTGCTCGGGTTCCCTGAAAGGTCCCTTGATTTATTCCCTTTATATTAGAAAACCATATCTGCTCATTATCTCGGAAGGTCACTGGAAGGGAGATATTTCTTCCAGCTTCAATAGCAGATCACTTGGCCTTTTTTCATACCTCTCTTGGCACGGCAGGAGCTCTGTTAGAAAAGGGGAGGCTGGGACAAACAATGAAAGCACGTTTATTCCTAGGCAGAAAGCTCAATGCAAAGACCTAGCAGGATATATAAATACGCAAAGCAGGCTCATCAGCTTGTGTCCTCAATTTCTATTTCAACTGTTATTTCCAAGCTAAGTATCCTTGTCAATAAGAAGTCCTGCCTTAACTAAGGTGGCTGGAAACCATTAGTCTTTGGAATTTTTTTTTTTTTTTTTAGACTAGGCTTGAATTTCCCATTCCATTCATTTCCCAGCAGGGACTTAGGCTCAGCTAACAGCTTCAAGATATATTTAAACAAGATATGGCATCGTTCTAAAAAATTATTTTCACAAGAAAACTATATATATTTAACTTCTAAATGACTTTTCCTTATGTATCCATATTAGCTTGCCTTTTCTTTTGTGCATGTGTGTCTTTTTTTCTTTTCTTTTTTTTTTTGGTACGCGGGCCTCTCACTGTTGTGGCCTCTCCCGTTGCGGAGCACAGGCTCCGGATGCGCAGGCTCAGCGGTCATGGCTCACGGGCTCACGGGCCCAGCCGCTCCGCGGCATGTGGGATCTTCCCGGACCGGGGCACGAACCCATGTCCCCTGCATCGGCAGGCAGACTCTCAACCACTGCGCCACCAGGGAAGCCCCAGAACTGTGATGTTTTATCACACTTTTAAGACTTAAACATTGTCCCCATCATCACAGTCAACAATTCATTATCCTATTCTTTTATATCTTTAGTGCTTGTTTTTTTTCGAATCATTTTCTTGAATTTCAAAGCCATGTGTCCTCTGGCTGAATTCTTCCTTTTTAGTTTTGCCTGAGACCACTGTCCACTCTAACTAGGTAATTCTCTTCCCAACCTCAATGTTTCCGCCTCTCCTTTTCTTTAACCTGGCATGGCATTTTGCATTAGCAGTGTCCCTTATCTTCCTTGTTAGGGAATGCTTCCCTGCTAATATAAACAGTCCTGACTCCAGCCCCTGGGACAGAATGTCCTATATATTATGTGACCCTATCCCTGTGCATGGCTGACTTAGACGATTATAGGCCCCTAACTCTGGAGAAAACAATCAATAGGCTGGCTAGTGGCAAAGGACATGTAGGGTTCTACCCACACAGAAAGGAGCTTTGCCAATGGAAAGCAGAAGCTGCATTTGGGTGGAGCTGTAGGCAAGATAAAGAACAAGCATTCTGTCCTGCAAGAGGAAAGAGATTGAGCAGGCATTCTTAACAGGCCTCTGAGAGTCCTTTAAGGTCTGGAGAGAGTGTCACCTCTGGATCCTAAAGCATTTTATTTCTCAATTTCTATTCACCTAAAATTTGGTTGAATTTCCTCTCCTAACTGGAATTTGCAAAATTACCTTATCCTTGTATTAAAACTATATTTTTCACTACCTTAAGTCAAATCCTTTTTCCTTGCAAATTAAAGAACCCTGTCAGAATACTTTCCTTTTCTTGACACATCCAACACTCACCCATCTGCCTACCCACCTCTCCATAAAGCCATTCCTGAACTAATGCAATCTCTCTACTAATCTACAAGCACTTGTAATACGTGTTCTATAATTACCACTCAACTTTACACTGACTAATTATTTTCCATTTTAGTCTTATGTCCCCAGTTAGACAGCAACCCCCTAAAAAATTAGGGACAATTTTGGCTCAGCTTGAATGTTAGTAGAACCCCCAATCGTATTCCTTCCATCACTTGTAATATGTGTTCCATAATAACCACTCAACTTCACACACTCTGTTTTCTATTTTAGTCTTATATCCCTAGGTAGACAGCAACCCCCTAAAAAATTAGGGATAATTTTGGCGCAGCTTGAACGTTAGCAGAACCCCCAATCGTATTCCTTCCATCATATCCTCAAAGTAAAAGAAAACAATAGTGTGGATTATACCTAGCAATACTTTTGCACAGAATCATAGAACTTCCTGGGTGGCAGGCTGCATTGATGATACAATAACCTCTTTAATTTGCATAAGTAGAAGCTCAGACCAGTTAATGGTCAGTCAGCTAATAAGATTCAGCATGAACTCTCCCATCTGGAAGGTCTGGGGTGATCCAAATATGGATGATCCAGACAGAAGTTTTATTCTTTATACTTCATAACAAAAGGGACAAAACTACCCAGCTTTCCACTGATAGAAGACCATCTAGGCCACAGTGAAACACACTGACAGGGCTTCTCATCTCTAAATTACTAAGGCTCTAGCCAGGGCACTTTTATTCTCTTTAAAAAAATAGCATTGCCTTTTTAAAGCTGGGTTATTTTTATAGCAATAGAACTCCTGGAACTGTAAACAGGAGGTGAATATATCAGGCTTAAAGGTGAAGGGGGTTATTTAAAGAGTGTTATCAGAACCAGCCAGCTGCAAACACATACAGTATCAGAAAACCATAAACCTGTCCCTTCCTAGCAGGGCTCAATTATTCATAAGACCACCCTGCTGCAGGGGGAAGGTCTTTATAAACTTAGTGTCTAGAACCTCTGAGGTGTCCAGCCCTCTGGGCATCCTGCTGTACAGATGAATAGTTTAAGGACTGAACATTATGTCTCTGTCCTTCCTTATCCCAAGTGCATTAGGGTTTTGAAAGCGATAATGATAAAAATAATAACGGTAATTACCATTTCCTACCACTTTCCAAGTGCAATGGTGAGTCTATTATCCTAAGGGTGGATAAGTTACTCATGAGAAATGACACAGCAAGTTAGTGGGATTTGAACCTAGATCTTCTGATAGCTGCACCATGATTTTAACCTGTTACTATGACTCCTAATATCTCCTCCCCAAGGAACACTAATCTTGATTGATCCTGAAGGAAATTATTATAAAAGGTAGGGAAGGGGGACTTCATGGTCAGATTATCTGCCTATAACTTCTGCCTTCTGGAGCTTCACAATGCACTCTAGTACATTAAAGGCACTGAGAAAGTCTGCAGTAGTGATGTTTGCTTTTCTTACATAACTCATAGTCCCAAATTCATTTGATTTCAGAACCCCATTTCATAGTATTCTATTCCCAGGGACACATCTCGGATAGTGATGCATGCCAAATACTGCCTTGGTGAGGAGAGCCAGAAGACCCCATGAAGCTAGAAATAAAATTATACTTTCCCTTATGGAGGAATATAAAAAGGGGCAGAGAGATACATATTATATAAAAATATATATTGTCCTAAGTATTTTCAATATATATTTCATTATATACATATTTTTTTCTTTTAAGTTTGCCCACTCAGCATTAATATATATATTTTTAAGCCATGTGTGTGAAACAGCTTTATAAGCCAAGGAACAATGTCGTGACTTCACACTGAATGTGATGACTATAGACACAGGAAAGCAGGAGCACAAAAGAAAAAGGAAACCTGGATAGAGACACATCCTGAGCCTGTGACGGGGGTGCTATGGGCTCTCTTTACCTTCCCTGAGTGTTTGCCTCACCCACCAGGAGTGCAGCCCTCATTAGCTCACTCACCACGGGACAATGGCAGGAGTGGGAGGAAAGTCTTGCTCTTTGGTCCTCATTTTTGTTTGTCTACAGAGGATCATGTAAGAGGAAGCAGCCAGTGGGAAGGAGTGTCAGCCCCATCATGGAGAGAGCCAGTGCTTTCTCTGCTCCTTTTTTCCTGAAGTGACTTCATTGCTTCGTTGCGATGGGGAAGCAAAGAGACCAATAGTGACATTGACTCCTCGCCAGGGAAGGGGCTGGCCGTGTCTGTGAGCAGGAGGGAGAGCCAGCATCAAGGTGTGACTTCTGCGAACCAAAGGCGTCTATTTTTTTTTTTTTTTTTTGCAGTACGCAGGCCTCTCACTGCTGTGGTCTCTCCCGTTGCGGAGCACAGGCTCCGGACGCGCAGGCTCAGCAGCCATGGCTCACGGGCCCAGCCGCTCCGCGGCATGTGGGATCCCCCCGGACCGGGGCACGAACCCGTGTCCCCTGCATCAGCAGGTGGACTCTCAACCACTGCGCCACCAGGGAAGCCCAAGGCATCTATTTTTACACAGCTTTCCTTCCATCCCTCAGCCCCCACCCCTTGTGGACCTGAGACATGGTCCACATCTCTCTTTGCCTAAATCATCTACTCATCACTCCTTTTCCTACAATGGTTCTGAGTCTCTGCATCTTTTCCGACTACAGATCTTGTCACTCCCTGCCATAAACTGCATGAAATCCATTATGCCATACTTCTCACTACAACTTGAATTATGATTTTATTACCACTCCAGTCATCTCCTTTCATGGGGAAACTTGGTCATGGTCATGTTACATAAGAAATACATATATTGAGTCAAACAGTCCTGGTTTTCAATCCTAACTATACTTCTAGATAACTGTGTGACCTTGAGCAAGTTTCTTAACCTCTGAGAAGCTAAGTTTCTTGGGTCAAAAATGAATATACTGTATGTAGGTCCCAGGGTTGCTTATAGTCTAAGCATTTGAAAAATGAAAAAATAATAATAATATGCAAACTGCTTAGAGCAGTGTCTTGCATAAAGCTTGACTTCAGTGAAGATCACCTCCCCTTCTTACCATGACATCAGAGGGGGTCAAACTCAACCCATGTAAGGGGTCACTGGAGATGTCACAGACCTAGGGTAAGTGGAAGGAGTTCAGCTACAGATGGTGAAGAGTGCCTATTCTTATTACCAGTAAGTGTATGAATGGGGAATTCTCTAGATACATGTGTCCCATGCAAATGACCTCTCTTCTTCCCAAATGAGGTCTCACAGACATGGAGGATAAAGAGCCTTGCAATTAGATACAGATAAACCCAAGTACTAAACTTGCCAATTTCTGATTGTGAGATTCTAGAAGAGATCTTTGACCTTTCTGAGCATCAGTTTCTTCACCTATAAAATTTTGCTAACACAGCCCTCTTCAAGACTGTTGTGAGCTCATATAGAATGATTCTACATGCCTTCTACATAGCAAGCCATGCCTTCTACATAGCAAGCAGGCAATATGCGTTAGTTATATTTCCAAAAAAATATTCCTGGGATTTTAATAATAGTAGTTATTTTTTTACTGTAGTTACTATGTATCAGGGAAGTATTCTAAACAGTGACTGAATTTCTCATCTAATGCTCACAAAAAAATATGAGATATACAGTTGACCTTTGAACAACATGGTTGGAACTGTGCAGGTCCATTTATTTGCAGTTTTTCTTCAATAGTAAATACTACAGTACTACACGATCCGAGGTTGGTTGAACCTGTGGATAAGAAGGAACTGTGTACAGAGAGGAACTCCGTACATGGAGGAACCCTGTATTTGGAGAGGCAACTGTAAGTTATATGTGGATTTTAAGCTGCATGGAAAGTTGTGCCCCTAACTCCCACACTGTTCAAAGGTCATTTTTCTATGTTAAGATGAGGAGACTGACACAGATACATCCCCTGACTTGCCTAAGGCACACAGTTAATACACGGCAAATCCTGGAACCCAGTTCTCCATTCCAAGCAGTCTAGCCTCAGAGTCTGTCTGTTCTACTAAGGACTCCATTCGACTGTCTCAAAAATGCAGAAAAATGAACTCCTGGCCACATACCCTGTATTTGAGAATGTAGTTTTCAAAAAAGTACTACTTTTCATAATCTCTATAATAATTTACATCAATCATGATTTTTAAGCGCAAGGAACTGAAACCAAATCAGTCTGATTTAGGGATACATAGAAGAAATATTGAGGAATTCACAGCATGAACAGGAATACTGGAGAACAAGGATCAAAAAAGAGGTACTGACAATAGCACCTACACAGTTAAAGATGCTTGAAAATCACATCCTATGAAATTTCTATCTCCAGCTCTGATGGAGTAGATTGTATCAGACCAACCTCTTACTGAGAACAACTATAAACCTGGATAAACTCTCTCTCTCTCTCTCTCTCTCTCTCTCACACACACACACACACACACACACACACAAACATATATTTCAAGAAATTAGATCAAATGCATAGACTCTGGAGCCCCATTGCCTGCAACCAAAACTTGACTCTACCATTTACTGGCTGCATAGTCTTGAACAAGCCAATTAACCTTGCTGTGGCTCAGTAGTTGCATCTGTAAAATGGGGATTATTATAAGACCCACCTCATAAGACTATTATGCAAAACCTTCCTCTCAATCTTCATATGATAACCAGGCAAGCAGAGTGGCTGCCAACCAATGCCTTGGAGACATGCCACTTCTATAAATGTGGGAGGGAAGAATGATCTGGAAATAAGATGGTCATAGGCTGGGATTTTTCCTTATTCAGTTCCAATGACTAAGCCAGTGCCCTGAACACATTTCTAAGCCTCCTGCTCCCCAAGATTCCCAGGTTCCAGACTTGTAAACCTGCTGCCTTACCCACAAGCAACCCTTATTTCAAAAGCATCCAGAAAACCTCCAGCTCCTCTAGGTTGCCTCAGGCCAGTGATTTACCCCGCAACCCCAAAATCAGTTTGGGGGTGGGGGGCGTTATGTGACATTGATTACTTCCTCCTCTATCTCTTTGCTTCTTGCTTACTTTCAAGTTTCATCTGCCAGCATGGCAGAAGGCGGAAAGAAAACCGACATGATTTCCTTCCTGTTTGCCCTGCAGGATCTGATAGAAACCCAGAGGAACGAAGCTGGAGACTTTGCTACTTGGTAAATCAATCACCTGAACTGTCAGCTCAAATCTCGTTGCAGAATATTTATTGCTGGTGATAATGTAAGAGGCAGAAAGATCAAAGCATGATTTGGGGATCCCTGGCGGCATTCGATGCTTTCAGTAATGGAGGGGAAATCTCCAGTCTTAGGATCTGAGAAAGCTGAATGTGAATATCAGAGTGAGAGAACCGGACAGTGCCCCAATATCCCCACCCATGAAATGATTCCTTGAGCACACGAAGCTTCTTTCTAGGTCAGTTAGTTGTGGAAAAGAAAAACCCAGCTGAGCCCAGTATCCGTCCAGAAGGCCAGAAGCATAATTCAACAATTTGGGGCATATATAATCATGCCTTTTCTCTGTTTGTTGGTATATAAGTACAATTTTGTTTATATACAAGTACAAATCCAAAGATTTTTGCTTCTGCAAGGAATTAGTAATCATACATTCTTAAATTTACATTATCTTTACCACTTATAAAACTCACTTCCATGTATTCTTTCTTAATCCTTACCAAACTGTTTGTGATAACTTTTTATTATTGCCAAATGACGAATTTTACGTCCAGAAACATAGGGAAACCTGGCTAAGGCTACCAAATGAGCAAATGGTAGCTTCTGACCTACTCTGTAGTTAAAATCTAGCATTACTAGTGAACTGTTTTGCAATCACCATCATCCTTATTATCTGCTTAGAATCCTCTAAGTGGCCAGACAATACAGAGAGGCCAAGAACTACTAGAACTTGGTTATGGTCCTGTAAGACTCTGTTGGAGGGAACTTACACACACTGTTAGCAGATTATAAACACTAAGAGTGTTACTGCATTTACTTATCTGATCAACAAATATTAATTGAGCTCCTACATTTTGCTAAGTGTTATGCTAAGCTCTGTGGATATATCAGAGAACAAAACACACAAAACTTCTCCTGCATGGAACTACATTCTATGACTGCATATGTCTATTTCTTAATGCAATCAGAATCTGAATGTGTAGGTTAGAGTCCTCTGGAAAATAGGTGGAATCTATCCATTTTTATCTTAATTTTGACACAGTGAACCCAAAGGCTACAGAAAGACAAGGGAAGCATGGAATTCCATCCAATCTAAAATCCCAGGTACAAAACTTAAGGAGGTGTAAGAAAACCTCAGTAATCAAGGTAAATAATATTTTAATGCAGTATTTTTAAATATCAAAATTAATGCAAAAAATTCATAATGATCATAGTGTCAAAATTTTAAATAAAGGCAACGTTTTTGTCTTTAACTTCCTTAAGGCTCAACAGGAAAAGTGGCTGAAAAGAGGCTAGAGGTGAGAAGATAGCTGTGCCAGTGCTTATAGGGCCATGTGTCTGGCTGAGGCCCTGAATGTACCTCCTATAACCCTCGGCAGTTGTAGATAAGCCACCAGCAAGAACCTTGTTGCAAGTTGGAATTGCTTTAGAAGTGCAGCTCCTCATACAAAAGGAGAAGAGCCAATTGTGTCAACTCTGGTTTGTATATACTTAGATGATGTCACATGAGAAAATGAGAAAAGCCCTACAGCAAGAAGCTAAGGACCCTGGTCCTTCAGCACCATTTATTTCCTATGTAACTGTGCTGCATCTACTTATTTTTCCAGGACACTTATCACATCTGTAAAAGAGGCACATCCTTCCCAGTTCAATGACTCTGTCAGACCCTGACAAACTTGCCCAACTGAGGTCTCCCAGAAAGGAAAAGGACATCTCCTTGCCTTTATACAATGAGTTTAGAACCAAGAACACAGTACATTTTGTCGAGGTTCAGTGCATGTTTTTGAAGTCAAGTCTAAAGAAAATCTCCCTGTATTCCATTTTCATACAGGGAAAGTGAGGAATTTGCCTATTACAAAAGTTTTGCTTATGCGTACAGAGTAAGCCTGTGTAGGAGCTAAGTCTAAATCCAGGTATTCTCATCCTAAGTGCACCTGTTCTGATGTTACACAGGAAACTCACTAGATAACCTTGGCCAGGTCACTGAACCTCTCTGGACCTTGGTTCTTTCATTTATACAATAAGTGCTTAGATCTGATCATCTGTGGGGTCTTTGTAGCTTACTGTTCAATGATTCTCCAAGCATATCAACCCATGGCTCCTTAATGTCTCAAACTGGGAAATCACAATCAAGCTCCTGTCCCATGAAAAATATCCCATTTTATTATTAAATTCTTTTTTTATATATTTTCCAGTTTCAGTTGCACTCAGCTCTATCTTTCTTTATAGTTTAGTATGGAGAGCCAATGAATCTAAAGACAGCTAGTTTGTGATGAGAAATGAAAATAGGGTCTTGGGAAGTACTATCCCCATGCTTCTCTCTTATCCAATAAAGACCCTTCTGCTTATTGGAGAGTCTATTTTGGGGGCCTTAACACATGGGAACTAAACTGAAATTCAAAACATTTTTTAAATGACATCTCCTTCCCAAGGTACCTCCTGCAGAGTGACAAAGTTTTTGCCAGTCCCCGTGTTACTGCTTGACACCTTAGCTGACACTTCTGAATTCACAAGTTCAGCCAGTCTCAATGCCACGAGAGTCTTCTTAAGTCTTAATCTCAGCGTCCCCACTGTGGTGTGGAAGGTCCCTGATTATGGCAGGATGTCTCACACTTCCCTATGTTTTCGTTTGGTAAATATTTGAATAGTGCAATCACACTCCCTCTCAGGCCATTGTTTCATCAAGGTTGCACCTTTTTTTTTTTAAACATCTTTATTGAAGTATAATTGCTTTACAGTGGTGTGTTAGTTTCTGCCTTACAACAAAGTGAATCAGTTATACATATACATATGTTCCCATATCTCTTCCCTCTTGTCTCCCTCCCTCCCACCCTCCCTATCCCACCCCTCTAGGTGGTCACAAAGCACCGAGCTGCACCTTTTGATTTAGTGTCATTATCATTAGCGTCCCCATCATTCCGAGTCCTGCTTGACTCTTTCTCTTCCTTCTCTTTGACTCAACACAATCTAGAAGGGAGGGAAAACATGGTCTACACTTTCATATCCCTTTTCTCCAAGTACATTTTTAATTTGTGCCGAAGCATAGAAAGTAAAAGTGCCCCATGTGCAACTGACCAATGAGAAAAACCACATTCCCACCATTCATTGTTGCACCCTGTCACCAATTAACTGCCACTAAACGTGGTGCATCTAGTGATCATAATAGGGTGTAGTACGCACCAATTCTGCGTACCTACTATTGAGCCTAGCACTATACATGTTTACGCATGATCCTAAGTTAAAGCTTCATCATGCTTTGGTTGTAATTGTCTTCTTGATATAGATGGAGGAGCTGATCCTCACAGAAGGGTGCTAACTTGCTCAAGGTCAAACAAATTAAGTAACCAGCATTGAGATTTAGACTCAATACCTACTCTCCTCTAACTGTTCCATGCTGGGAACCCAACTCTATAATGCAGCCAAAATTAGCCCTGGCTTTCTTGTCGCTAAAGCACAATGCATTTTCCAGAACTTGCATCTAGCGCTGACCAGTGGATAAGAAAACCAGATATCTAGCCCCGGCTCCTCCAAGTATCATCTTGTGGCCATGACTCTCTCACATATTAATGGAGACACTGTGCTTTGCTATGTATAGCAGAAGTTGATAAGCATGCCATATAACTCAGTACATTGTTTGTATTCAGGGTCTGTACACTACGGTTTTTTTTAACACTTGAATCTTAGTAGTTTCAGTTTCTTTACAGACCCTGCCAATCCCTACTGTCTCACACCAATCTAGATCCACTATTGGTATTAACTCTCAGGCCCCTGGTTAGCTATACCCACTGATGACTTTCATAAGGCAGCCTTTGCCCCAAATTCCCCAGAGCTTAAACCACTTCAACTTTTCTCTTCTAGTCTAATTCCCCACATATAACTTACTTGTATCATGGGTCGGAATCTATGCTGTGCTCCCCATCCTGTCTTCTGCTCACACTGCTTCTTTCCCCCCTCATTTCAGCCAACTGACATTCAACTACACTTCAGGGTCTGATTCAAATATCACCTAAGTCTTGAACTCCTTTACCCCTGTCACCAGTGAAACGTGTCTTTACTCTCCTCTGAAACTCAATGGCACATGTGTTATATTTATTGGGCCCCCTATTGTTGTCTCATAATTAATATGATGTTTGCATACACCCCTCCCCCAACACTCTATGTGCCTCTGAGGGAGTCACAGCAATGTTTATAACTCCTATGCCTTCTAACCGGTGTTCAGTATAAATTCTGTGACTAGAAAAAGTAAAAACCCAGCTACTGGCATAGGTTATTCTTCTCTCCTGTTGCCCATGCCTCCAGCTTTTGCGTGTGTGCTAGAGGAGAGACACAGTGTATATACATTGCATAATTTGCTCTAACAAGGGCATGATGAATGCGGGCTAATTAATTGTAAACTCTCCAGTAATCTGTGTGTACTTTGTAGCTCTTTCATGATTAATTTAATTCTAGTGGATTTGTTTTAGTAGTTTCATGGAAGAAAGGAAAGAAAGAAAGAAAGAAAGAAAGAAAGGGGACTTCTCTGGTGGCACAGTGATTAAGAATCTACCTGCCAATGCAGGGGACACAGGTTCGAGCCCTGGTTGGGGAAGATCCCACATGCTGCGGAACAACTAAGCCCTTGCGCCACCATTACTGAGCCTGCACTCTAGAGCCCATGAGCCACAACTACTGAGCCCGCGTGCCACAACTACTGAGCCTGTGCTCTAGACCCCATGCTCCGCAACAACAGAAGCCACTGCAGTGAGAAGCCCGTGCACCACAACAAAGAGTAGCCCCCACCCGTCCGCAACTAGAGAAAGCCCGGGCACAGCAATGAAGACCTAACGTAATTTTTTAAAAAAATAGAAAAGCAACAAGCATTAAAAAAAAAGAGAAAGAGAAAAAAGCAAAAAGAAAAATTCAGTCTCCACCCTGTTCACCTTAGTGTTTGTCTTATTCTAGGGCTGAATGAGCTTCTGGATCATGTCCTGGTGAGCTATATATACTCTGAAGGTGCTTTAAGTGTCCATAACTAATTTATTATGTTGACCTGAAACACACTGAAGAGTACTGGA
Organism: Pseudorca crassidens; assembly: GCF_039906515.1. Taxonomy (NCBI): domain Eukaryota; kingdom Metazoa; phylum Chordata; class Mammalia; order Artiodactyla; family Delphinidae; genus Pseudorca; species Pseudorca crassidens. The sequence continues at coordinate 141,829,617 of NC_090296.1, read as the reverse complement.
GCACAGTTCTGTCTCCTATCAGATCACTCTGCAGCTGTCATCACTTCCCTCTCCCTCATTCATTTGTTTATTCAAGACATTCTTTAATCTCCACAACTTGTCTAGCACATTACAGGGCACCAAGGATACCAAGGTAATGCTTATAATTCTAATCATCCATCCAGTCCAGACCCGGAGTGGGATGACGCTTAAAGAAATGCATTTCAATAGTCATAATTAAGTAAAGAGCAACTTAACCTCTGCGTTTATATACTTTAGAAATTAGGAAAGCCCCATTCATAATCCACCACAATGCTTCATCACATACACTTTTCTCTCATTCCAGTGTTCTCTTCTGCTCCTCCCCCAACGTTTTCCCCAATAAAAAACTCTCTATCAACATGCTGCCTGAATTTTCTATCTTTGCCCTTCTGCAATCTCTTTCATAATTAATGATGTAGCTATACTTAGCCTCCCTCCCTCCCAAAGAGAAAGAAAAGGAGAAAGCAGAGGGCAAAAATAAGACTGTGTAGCAGGAGGGGAAGTGTAGGGTCCAGTAATGCACAAGTAAATGAGACAGAGACCCCGCGACCTCAACAAGCTACTTTCTAATGGACAGACAGAAACGCAAGCATAATTGTCCTGTCTGTATGATGGGCTATAATACACAGCATTATTACACTGGAGGGTAGTATCTGTTAGAATCCTGCAAATGTGACTGAACTCATGTGATGAGCGCAGGGCTGCAGCATGGAAGAAGGCTGAAGTGGGCAGGAGGCCCCATCCCACTGGATCTTTGGGGCTTTCATCCAGGAGGCTCAGCTTCAGCTCTGGCCCTTTTCACTACCAAAGAGTCTTCAAAATCTTGGCAGTCATTTCTAGTTCCTGGAAATAGACTTCCCATCTCTTTTGTTACCTAATGAGTCTAGAATTAGACCAGATGCTTTGGTGTGTTCTAATCAGCACTTTACAAAAGGCCTGGCATCCCAGGACTAATAGAGTGGCCCTCTGCACACCAGCTGACAGCACATTAGCTCCCTCCATCTCTGCTGCACACTGAACCCAGAATGCAAATGCTCATTCTCTGAGTACACATGGATCTTTTTTCTCTGCCATATTAACGAATTAAGCGCCATTTAAACTGTACTTAGCCTGGGCATTATTTCTACCCAAGTGCATCACTTAGTCACATTAAATTTCATATTCCACTTTGAAGCCCATTTGCCTAATCCCTCAGAGTTTATCCTGTGAAATGGTTCTATCTTGGTTTCTTAACATTTCCTCTATTTCAATGTCAGCAGTGAGTGTAAAAAATAATGCACGTCACCTCTGTAATCCCTTCCCTTAAAAACAAGCAAAACAAGAAAGAAATATAATGAAGAGAAAGTGACAATTCATGGCAACCAAACTTATAAAACAAGGCTCAGAAACTTTTATTTTTTTTGTTTTGTTTGGTGGTTTTTAAAAAATCATTTAGACCCAAAACCCATGAAAGAAAAGGAAATGGAGACACTGAGAATTTAAATGACTTCTCATGGTCACTTAAAATGCCTGTGGTAAAAATATGAGTAGCTTAGTATAGTATGAAGATCAAAGGCTTTGGAGTCAGACAGGTTGAGGTTGGGGAGGGGTGAGTCTGAGCTCAGACACTGTTGAGCTCCATATCCTTAGCTGTGACTTCTCTGAGTGCCAGTTTCCTCATGTGCAAGATAGAGGAAATAAGACCCACCTTGCAAATGCTGTTAAGAGACCAAATAATGGCACCTAAAATGTCTAGTCCAATTAAAACATTTTTGAGAGCTACGATGAGGATGATGTTGATGATGATGATGGTGATGATATCGCATTGTTGATTCCTATCTTCTAAACCAGGTGTGGGCAATCTTTTTCTCTAAAATTCCAGACAGTAACTATTTAGACTTTGTCACCTGGACACACATTCTGCCACTACAGCATAAAAGCAGACATAGGAAACATATAAATCATAAGCATAGCTGTGTTTTTTGTAGGCTGTTCAAAGCAGGTGGCAGGCTGAACTTGACTGGTGGGCCATAGTTTGCTGACTCCTGTTCTTGCCATCAACTATTAATTTTTTTTTATTTTTAATTTTATTTTTTTAACATCTTTATTGGAGTATAATTGCTTTACAATGGTGTGTTAGTTTCTGCTTTATAACAAAGTGAATCAGTTATACATATACATATATCCCCATATCCCCTCCCTCTTGCATCTCCCGCCCACCCTCCCTATCCCACCCCTCTAGGTGGTCACAAAGCACCGAGCTGATCTCCCTGTGCTATGTGGCTGCTTCCCACTAGCTATCTACCTTACGTTTGGTAGTGTATATATGTCCATGCCACTCTCTCACTTCGTCCCAGCTTACCGTTCCTCCTCCCCGTGTCCTCAAGTCCATTCTCTACATCTGCGTCTTTATTCCTGTCCTGCCCCTAGGTTCTTCAGAACCATTATTTTTAGACCAACTATTAATTCATTAAAAAAGTACTTATTTGGGTGCCTATGGTAGATTAGCAACTCTAACAGGACTAGCAACTCAAAGGGTTTACGACTCACAGAATAGAGCAATAAACAGGATAGGAAAAAAATGTTATTTTCATATGGCCTACCTACATTCCTGGGAGAAGAGGCAATGAATAAGCAGGAACACAGAGGAAGTAAATGAGAAAAGCCTCCGATAGTATGTAGACTATGCAGAGAATTATTAACAGAAGAGAGTGGCTTGGTGGATACATGGAGCTTCTTGTCACATCCCACCATGGAGCATAAAGTACTAAGAAGGCCTTTCTTAAAAGGCTTTCACTGATTTTGTTGAAGCTTTTATCTTAGAATTTTTGAAAAGATTTTTAAGTTTCTCAAGCTTCTTATTTCCAAAGAACTAAGCTGGGCTTTACAGTACTGATCTCTTAAATAGGTGTTTACAGAGAGGGAAATAGTTAAAACATATAAAAGATATCAAGAGATCAAGGATGCAATAGAGCTTGGACCTTAATATTACCCAGAGTCTTGACTGAATATTGAAGCAGTCTTCTCCCTAAATTTCTTAGAGTTCTGTGTGATTAGAGGAAGCCATTGTGGCATAAGGAGTCTAGAAGTAGGTGGGAAATATCACATGAACACCTGCTACATGCCAGGCCCTGAGCTGCACACTTTAAAAACCTCAAATTTGCTCTTCTCAACAGACCCTAGAAGGTAACTATTATGATTTATTTTTATAGATGAGAAAGTTGAAGTTCAGAAAGGTTGTGACTTATCATAAAGCCAGTAATTAGTAGTGCCAATATTTGACCTCAAATCTGTCTGCCTCTAAAGCCCTCCACTTCTGGTATTTTGCACTTTTCCAACCGTTCCAAAGAACAGCTATGTTTCTTTCTAGATCTTCAACCCCAGAAGCCGTTGTCCATCACCACTTCACTATTTACTCATAAACCTACCTGAAACTAATCTATGTGTTTAACACTAAAAAAGAATGTTGTCAGGCGGCTTTTTAAAAAATCCAGTCGTATTGGATTTACTTGTTTTCTCTTCTATCTAGTCCAATAGCAATTTAATTTTAAAAAGTAATCAACTGTGTTTGACATGATTTATTTTCCCAAACCCATACTGCCTCATACCAATTAAATTGCACTTTTCCAAATGTAATGCTGAGCAGAGCCTTAAGTATCAGCTCAAACTATCCTCCCATTAGAAATAACAGAATTACGTTGGTCCACAGTCATTCATTCTTTATTGAAAATAATGGGGTGTTATTTTCAATTTTATAATTATTCATTATATCTTATAATTCACTCCTAAAACAGGTGTAACAGGTGTTACTAAGTGAAATGATGGATTCTCTAATCAGGTGTATCCCCCCAAGAGGCAATCCATCAATACAAGGTGTTTTGTCTAATTATATCCTTTCTAGAACATTGTAATGTATCTGTAGGATTGACTGTTCCATGTTTTCTTTTTAAGTTAAGCAAACATATTGCTTCCTGCAAGGGAAGATGACTACGATGAAATGTGATTGTACATAACTATTTCTCTTTACTAGTAACTTTGCTATAGTACGCTCCTCTAAATGTTTCCCTTTGCCCCCATTCAAAGCCAGTCCAGGAATCTGGCTATGTTTAGACCTACTTATACATATTGCTCATCTTTGAAGCAGGGTAAAGTTGAAGCAGCAATAGGCATAGAAAGAGTGTGGACGAAGGAATAACAAAATTCTCTACACAGTGATTTCCAACAGCCACAAATAGCAATTAGGAGATTCCGCCATTTTTATTATGAGCCGGGTTCTGTGATGGGGCTTTAAATAAGGAAAGTATGGCTGAGAAAAGTTAAGTAATTTCCTTAGTAATAAAATAAGGAAGTGGATGGAGATAGGATTCAAACTCAGATTCAAACTCAGTTCTGTACAACGTCCATACAGCTTCCATCACACCATGCTGTCTTTCTGTGTATTGAACAGCCACTCCATTCGTGATCCCTTTTCAGTATTATGGGTGAGCAAAGATGAGATTGTGTTGGATATTCTTTGAGTTTTGGAGCATATAGCAGTAATACCATCACTCATTCAATCAATCGATCTACTATTTGTTGAGTATCTTTGGAGCACTGGGCTTAGTTATGAAATACACTACAGAGGACGAATAGAGTATATTCTTATGCAATGCCATTTTAGTTTTTGCAAAGCCTAGATCACATAGTAACTGATCAGTAACTACTCCTTGTTTCTTTTTTTTGAAAAAAATTCTCATAAACATAAGACAACAATGGAAGAATACATAACCAAATAGTAGAAAAAAAAAATACATGGCAAAGCACACACACACACACACACACACACACACACACACACACAAACTAGAAGAGTTCCAAGCAGGGGGATAATATAGACTGACATAAGAAAAACATATACAAGTAGTTGGATTGAGTTTAGCCTCAAATGATGAGTAGAATTTTTGTATGTATATGGGAGAGGAAACTTTTCCAGGAGAGGGAATACCGCAGATAATAAGATCATAAAGACAAGGTGAATGTGGTGTATTCCAGTATAGTATGGTGAATCAGAGATTGGACACATGAGCTTGAAAGCAGCGATACATTTTAATTTAGCAGGCTCAGATTTTGAACACACCTGAGAAGACAGGTTAAGGATTTGGGGCCTGTCTTGGCAACTCTTAGAGGTGCATTAAATGAGCATGAGGTGAAGGTGAAATAACAAAATAGATGCCTTTGACTTGATAAGTATACAAAATTAGCACAGGTGCTGGATAGCTCTGGGAGATGCTGGAAACCTAAACAAGGAAGGCCGGGCTTACGGTAATGATATTGGTACTAGCATGGAAGAAACACACTTTTAAAATAAAACAGGGCTCTAAACGTTTGCTGTCATCTTTAGCTCTGTGTACTGGGGAAAATAATTTAACCTCTTAGAAAACTGAAGTGCTCATCTGTATAAGACATCATTCATAAGGTTTTTGTGAGGATTTATTTAAACCTGTGACAAGGTATATTAGCACTGATTCTGGAATACTGTAATTAGTCTATATCTTACTTTGGGATGCCATAACAAACACCATAGACTAAATGGCTTAAGCAACAGAGATTTATTTTCTCACAGTTCTGGAGGCAGGAAAGTCCAAGATCAAGGTGCGACAGCATTCAGCTTCTGTTGAGGGCTCTCTTTCTGGTTTGCACACATCTTCTTTCTTACTGTGTCCTCACGTTGCCTTTCCTAAGTGCGTGTGTGTGAGAGAGAACAAGCTCTCTGGTGTCTCTTCTTATAAGGACACAAATCCTATACCTTAATTACTTTCATAAAGTCCCTATCTCCAAATAAAATCACATTGGGGAATAGGGCTTCAACACATGAATTTTGGAGGGACACAATTCAGTCCATAGTAGCCTATGTGTGTTTGTGCCCACGACATTGAAAGAATTGACATGGAAAATATTAAGAATGGAAATTAGCCAGATGTAGCCACTAACCAGAGAAGGAAAATGAAGAAAGGGGACAAAATAAATGGAATGTCGAAGTTTTGAACACGAGTGGCTAGAGGGATTGTGGTCTATGTCAGAACAATGCTTCCTATCTCTGTCTATTAACGCTCCTCATCCAACTTCAGTTTCTTTCTTTCTTTCTTTTTTTTTTTTTGCGGTACGCGGGCCTCTCACTTTTGTGGCCTCTCCCGTTGCAGAGCACAGGCTCCGGACGCGCAGGCTCAGCCGCCATGGCTCACGGGCCCAGCCGCTCCGCGCGTGGCATGTGGGATCTTCCTGGACCGGGGCACGAACCCGTGTCCCCTGCATCCACAGGCGGACTCTCAACCACTGCGCCACCAGGGAAGCCCCCAACTTCAGTTTCTAAAGGAAGAATCATTCATGGTCTCATCACGTATGCCCCTTTAAAATTGATCACACATTTCTAGCTCTTCATTTCCATTAAAAAAGAAAACTCAATTTTGACTTCTACTTCCAGGAAAAGTCTCAGAGGAACTCATGATATTCTTTCAGGTAATATTTTTTTGTTGTGAAAGAAATTTGACATGCTTCTTATTTTCTTATTCAATATTTCTTCAACATTTTATACAAAAAGTCCAGAAAAGAGATTTTCATTGACCTCTTGGAACTGTCTTTTCTTTAGTGAGGTTCCTATAAATTCTATCCATTTGACTTTGCATCTTTTCCAAATTTTGAAAAAGTTATTGGAGGACGGCATGTAATATCCTATTACATTTTTACAACGTATTATGTTTAAAGCTTACGAGGGGTGTGGTGTGTGTGTGTGTGTGTGTGTGTGTGTGCGCGCGCACATGCCCACATTTTGTTTAATGATTCCTCCATACAGAGCAGGTAGAAAAAAAGAGCAGAGTTATGTGATTTCATGAAAACCTAGTCTTTCCTCTTTGCTTAAGCGGGAAGTAATAATTTTAGGGATACTGCCAACTTATAAAGAAGGAATCATTTCCATACACAGTTTAGAAAACGATAACTTGCTGTACATGTGTATTAATTTTTATTCTCATTTTTTAATTCATTGGTGGGAGTGAATCACTGTTCCCTATTACAGTGGTGTGCACAGATGTAAAGGTGATTTGGTGTTGTGAGTAGAAAGATGGAGCTGGGAAAGGAGAAAAAGCAACTCCCATATGTTATGTACCTACCTGTTAGAATTACCCTTCTAGGCTCTAGAAGATAGTTAGCAAAGCTAGAGAGATGGACAGATGGAGAGATTTAAAGCTCAAGGACAGATAATTAAGTTAACCACATTCCTTGCTTCATGGTGCATTGTTCTCATTGTTGCGTGCAAGGTCCCTCTCTTTTGTACCTACTCATTTATCCCCCTCACTACATTTTCCACTCTTAACCTTTTTTCTCTCTGCAGGAAAGTATATAATTTTATAGATCAAGTGACTGAGGCTAAGATAAGTCAAGTCAATTAAGTAGGTTTTTCTCATGTCTCACAACAAATTAGTGCAAGTGCTGGATTTGAATTGGGACTGGTTGAAATGCATATTCCACCGAATGTGCTTATTTTGTGAAATCCTCAAAACAGATTGTAACAAAATATACCAGAAACTTTTGGAACACACATTGAGGTGTGTTTGTCCAGAGGAGAAAAGCAAGGTTTTGGGATGCCCGGTAGGGAAGGCGGTAAGTGTGTTAACTGAATATGTGAACCACATGTTAAAGTTTTAAGACCCTTTACTAAAGAATAAATGAGCCTTAAGGAATTGTGATTAATAGCATGTAATAGTAAGTTGCACATAACAAACTTCAGGTTTCCCTGAAGAGGATATTATCTAGGAGATGAGCATGCGGTGGAGGGAGAGTTTTAGCGGTGATTTTCATAATTAAGTGCTATAATCAAACTCATAATATTTATACTCTAAATTTTCCCCCAAGTTAACGTCTCAGTTCTAAGAATCTGAGTCCTTCCTCTACAATTATTGATTAAATAGAGCTTTTTCCCCTCAGGCACTCATTTCATAATCATATACAATTTTGTAAAAACTCGAGATTTTTCAAAATATTTTGTACTTTTTTGTTGTGGCAATAAAAAGTGGACTGAGGTAAAAACAGCATTTTATAGTTGACCAATGATGTATGATATACTATAATATAAAGTTAATTTATCATAGCCTCCAAGAATACTCATAAACCATATAGACAAATTTTACTGTTCCATTTAATGACTGACATGGGTTACTTAATATTTGATTTTAGATTGAAATGAAGCCATGAAATTAAACACTGATTTTCAGACCTAATGTGTGGAATTATTGCATTTCCCACTTAAAAACTAATTTATTTATTTTTAAATTTGTTTCCAGAAGATGAGCTAAAAGAGGTAGTTTCAGTATTCCAGTTGAAAGCACTTCACATATAACATGTTGTTCGTGAGGATTCTGTTTATTCCCCCGATATGAAAGTCAAATTGGATTTAATCATCACTAAATTTTCTCTTTTTAACATTGGTTTTCAAAGCACTAGAAACACCTTGATGTGCTCTATGGGAATTTTGATCAGATGGATGCATCTTTAAAACCCTGTGAAACTGCATGCGCATCAGTGACCCTTATGCTTCCTGTCTTCAACGAACAGCACTTTATGGGCATGAATTAAACAATATATGACTTAGAATAAAACAATTTAAAGCTGTGTAATGCTTCCATCCCCATAACCACTAGCAGTGCTCAAGTGAGGGATAAACTGGGTGGCTGGGTCATTTAATTTATACCAAATGATGAACATATTCAACAGTGATTCCATCAACATGTATGGAGAGCTTACTATGCACAAAATACTTTACATGGATAGTCTAGTTTGATTTTCACAATAATTCTATGAGTTTGGAACTATGCATGATGCCCACTCAACAGAAAAGGAAACACAAGCTCATGGAACAATAGTCACTGAGTGCTTACTCTGTGGTACTCAGATTCTCAGATGTTTAAATATGTTTTCTTATTTAATCCTTAGAGCAAACTAATGAAATAGGTACTATTATTATTCCATTTTATGAATAAGGGAACTGAAACTTAAGCAGTGTACTCATCTAAAATCATATCATCTGCTGATATGCCAAAGTCAGGCCATCTAACAGGCCATCTAACTTCAGAGTCCAAGTTCTTACAGCCATGCTATATTCACAGAAGGCAGAACCAGTATTCACATCAGGTTCATCCAAACCTTTGTTTAATGGATATCTATCTATCCATTTATCTATGCATTTAAAAAAATACCAAATGAAACAAAAATGCTATTACCACTTACACTAGTGTGAACTTACCAGAACACTGCACCCAAGGTTGGAAACATCAATCCATTGTCACTCAGTTGGCAAATGCCTTTCAATGTTCCTCCTTAAAATGCTTACTTCTCTTGGCTTCTAGGACACTAAAACCACCTGATTTTCCTCCAACACCTCTGGCCACAAATTCTCACTCTTCTTTGGTAATTTCTCCTCATCTCCCTGCCTTTTAAAAGATGGAGCACCACAGGACTCAGTCTGGGGTGACTTTTCTTTCTACACTCACTTCCTTAAAGGTTTTCTTTTTTTTTTAAGCATGGAGATCATAATCCAAGTCATGGAGCTTGATGTGATCACCTCAGAGGAATAAGCAGAAAAACAAAAGAAAAGGCAGCTGAAGAACTGGAAAAACTAGCAGATGAAGAAGACCAGGGAAATGCCTGGAGGCCAAGTGGTTAAGACTCTGTGCTCTCACAGCCAAGGCCCTGGGTTCAATCCCTGGTCAGAGAACTAAGATCCCACAAGCCACCCAGCTCAGCCAAAAAAAAAAAAAAAAAGACCAAATGATGTGTGTGTGTATATTGATAAGAGTACCTGAAATCTGTGTGAGGTGTTATGTTAGTTAGTTGACTGTAGTAATCATTTCAGTGTGTTATGTATATTAAATCATCATGTGTACCTTAAATATCTAAATTCTTATTTAAAAACTAAAAAAAAGAGAAGAGGATCAAATGAACGGATATTACTGACAACTCAGACTCATAGGAGGAAAGCCAGAGGAGATGCAAAAAAAGTAAAGTGTGGGAGAAAAGTAAAGGAAGAGGAGAGTTTAAAAGTAGAGGAAGCAATGAGCCACTGCACTTGATGCAAAGCAGAAAATGCAGTGAGGACGTAAAGGGAAAAAGTGGATTTGACAGCAGTGTGTCATCCCTGCTGCAAGAAGTTCCCACAGAGTATGGTAAAGTGAGTTAAGGAGTTTATGGTAAAGGAGGAGGTGGGGTCCACTGTAATTTTGCAAAAGAGAGGAGGAGGGAATAAATGATGATAAAAGATGTGAACACTACCATTCATCTATCCATTCAGTATTTAATGAGCATCTACTATATGCCTGGAACTATTCAAGGAACTGGGTACACAACAGTGAACAAAACAAAAGACAAGCCCTATCTTCCTAGAGTTCCATTCTGATGGACAGATAAAAGTAAATATTGCTATTTATCTATGAAGGGTATTGTATGTAAAATACATACAGCTTGTTAACTCCTACTTCTATTATACTAGTTTTATATCTGTACTGGCTTATTTACTACAATTTAAGTTCCCAAAATTAAAAAAAAACCCTCACTTTATTTATTTTATTCATTTCTATATCTCTTTCCAATACACTCTGATATTTGACTTTATTTAATATAAAATATGTATTGGAGGAAGAAATAACAGGATTCTGTTTATCATTTGTTGTGGTAGATCAAACAGAAAAAAAAAAAGGAATGAGAAGAAAAGGGAAAGAGGGGAGGGGAGAAGAGACTTGTGTTTTATCATTCTATCTGGTTTCCTTCACCTGCTTTCCTCCCCCATCTCATCTTTGGACCATTCATGAGACCAAGTAAATTTCAACCCTTGAGTCTAAGCCTCTTGTTTCATGATCTAATCTTGGTTTACCGAGGATTCTGATGACATGTACCCTAGCACACACTCAGCACAAGTCTACTTGATCATTTTTAACGATAAATTGGATTTCCTCCTACTTAGAAGGATTTTCAGAATTACTGACAACTCTTGGTTCACTATTACTAGTACAGGGAACCAGAATCACTATTTCTCCATCTTCCATCTCTTCTCCCCAATGCAACCTCCAAGTACACACAGACCACACACACACACACACACACACACACACACACACACACACGTGCCACATTCTCTAAAACACCAAATGTGAAAAATATTCTCTTTCCTCCTTATCAGTGATAATTATTCCACTTCCTTGCTTTATAAAGAGCACACACGGGCTGAAATTTTCCCAGCAGAATGTCATCATTTGCTTTTCAAAGCAGGCAATAAATTAAAAAGCATTGTGGGTAACGGAATGCAAATGATGCAAGGCTGACACCTTCTTAACAAAGTTAAACTGTTAATATGCACCTGGAATCATCTAGGGAATGAGCAATGGACCAGTTATGGAGCAGCTCTTCTAGCACCTTATTCCCTTGGTGAGGATGGGGGTGGGCACTCAGAATCACAGTATCCCACATGATTCCTAAGCCTGCTGACTCTGAATGTCTCTTGGGGTTTTATGTGGAGGCTGATAAACACTATCTCAAACACTAATGTGTTCACTTGGAAAAATCCATTTAACCTAAACCTAATAGGAAGTTTGTTGATGTCAAATAACATCAAGTTTCTTGGTGATGAACTAGACCTCATGGAGAAATTTATCTGAAAACAATGAATCAGGAGAGAAGGAAAGTTAGGAGTACTTGAGAGACTATGAAATATCAAGGCAGCAAAAACTTTGCCTATACCCATGGTGTGTCAGTCTTTTTTTCTTGGTCCTAAATTCCCCCAGCTGAAAATTGCCAGTTCTAATTATAACTCAAAGACTCTTAATGCCAAAAGTCTATGTTTTTCCTAAAGAAAAGCTCTATGTTATTGTTTAAACTATTCTTTTTCAACGGTAAGACCACTTCAAGAAAGGTGTGTGTGTGTGTGTGTGTGTGTGTGTGTGTGTGTGTATTAGTTCAGTCTGCTAAAAAAGTAATATGCACACCTGACACTTAGATCTTAGTTTCTAAATACCACCTTCAAATAAGATCAAATCTCTTTGGGAAGAAAGGATGATTTTAGAGATGAATCAGGTACAGTACAAAACAAACTTAGAACATATAGCGGTACCCTAAATAATGACATGCTCAAAGAATGACGGGGATGTGGCTGAGGGATAGATGAGCCAGTATGAAGGAATTTCCACTATCCTAATTAAGGACAATTTTAGCATCAAAATAAATAACACTGGTAATTAATTATAACTCAATGAAAAAGCTAATCAATGAATCCATAGAGATGTAAATCAATCAGAAAGAATAGTTCTTCCTTACAATAGAATGCCAACTAATAAATGTAGAAGAAATAATAGAATTGGGAAATAACCATTTTGCTTCCACCATAATAGTACCCTAATAATAACTGTTCCAGGCAAAATATCATCAATGGATGCTAGCACTGATAGGTGAATGTTTGATGAAAAACAGAACACTTAAATTCTCAGGACATCTTTCCACTAGATACTTGTTAATTAAAAAGGAAAAAAGTAACTTTATAGTAGAGAAACTTGGCAGGCACCACCTTAAACAAGTGATCAAAGTGTAACATCATCAGTAATGGGACAAATACATATTATATGGTTCTTAAAATGAAGCACTGAGAAAGAAAAAAAAAACATCATTTCTGTGGTATTCTTGCCAAAAGTACACAACCTAAATTTAATCATGAGAAGACATCAGGCAGACTTAGATTGAGACAGACATTCTCCAAAATAACTGGACTGAAATTTTTTTTAAAATGTAAAGGTCATGCCCAGCAATCCCACTACTGGGCATATACCCTGAGAAAACCATAATTCAAAAAGAGTCATGTACCAGAATGTTCACTGCAGCTCTATTTACAATAGCCAGGATATGGAAGCAACCTAAGTGTCCATTGACAGATAAATGGATAAAGAAGATGTGGCACATATATACAATGGAATATTACTCAGCCATAGAAAGGAACGAAACTGAGTTGTTTGTAGTGAGGTGGATGGACCTAGAGTCTGTCATACAGAGTGAAGTAAGTCAGAAAGAGAAAAACAAATACCATATGCTAACACATATATATGGAATCTAAAAAAAAAAAAAGGTCATGAAGAACCTAGGGGGAAGATGGGAATAAAGATGCAGACCTACTAGAGAATGGACTTGAGGATACGGGGAGGGGGAAGGGTAAGCTGGGACAAAGTGAGAGAGTGGCATGGACATATATACACTACCAAATGTAAAATAGATAGCTAGTGGGAAGCAGTCACATAGCACAGGGAGATCAGCTCGGTGCTTTGTGACTGCCTGGAGGGGTGGGATAGGGAGGGTGGGAGGGAGGGAGATGCAAGAGGGAAGAGATATGGGAACATATGTATAACTGATTCACTTTGTTGTAAAGCAGAAACTAACGCACCATTGTAAAGCAATTATACTCCAAAAAAGATGTTAAAAAAAAAGTAAAAAGAAACAGGTCAAATTAAGTTTAATAAAATAATTTACATTAAAAAATGTAAAGGTCATGAAATGTAAAGCATGATCAAGGAATTGTTCTAGATTAAAGAAGACTCGAGATTTGACAACTAAATGAAACATACTGTTCTGAATTGGATCTTATAGTCAATTCAGATCTTTTTGTTATAAAGGGCATTACTGAATCAAACATTTTTTAATAAGACCTGTAGATTGTTTTACTGTATCAATTATTATTTTTATAATTGTACTGTAGTTATATACAGGAATACCATTGTTTTTAGGAAATGTACACTGAGATATTTAAAGGTAAGTTTGCATTATGTCAGCAACTTATTCTCCAATATTTCAGAAAACGAAATAGTGTGTGTCTGTGTGCATGTGTGTGTGTGTGAGAGACGGAGGGAGGAAAAGAGGGAGCAGATGTGTAAAATATTGACATTTGAGGAGTCTCAGTGAAGGTATTTGGATAGTTTTTGCAACTTTTTAATAAAGTTGAAATTATTTAAAGATAAAAGCTTAAAAATAAAAAAGTAAAAAAATATATATGAAAGGTATGTCACATGAGATTGACGATACTGTATTTTCCTGCTTTTAAAGATTCGATTATTTGACCTCCCCAACTTTATTATTTTAAAAGAAAATTTTACAGTCTTTTGGTGAAGTCTAAAAACTGAGATTCTGTCTCATCTTACTAAAAGGAATCCACAAGAACTCTAAGTTACATATACAACAAAACAAACATATTAAATAAATCTGTAATTTGTCGGCAGTGGTCTGTCTTCAAACTTTACAATGTGCCTTCGAGATCCATTTTACTACTAATGGCATTTCAGGGCTTGCCCAGAACACTTGGCTCCAATTTTCCTGTTAAGCATCCCAGAGAAACTACAGCCATGGATAAAGGGCAGGATGGAGAACAGTAAGATTGAGATTCCCTGCTAGAGAAATTCTGATGAGTTACTTTTGTTAACCCTGCTGGTCTCTTTGGAAAACAAAGATCAGCACTTTATACATAGTAGAATTACAATAAGGAGGAGAGGTGATATAACGATATATTTTTCTCCTTTTGTGGATTATCTTCCCCCAAAGACGATCTTTGGAAACAAAGGAAAAGTAGCAGCATGGTATAGCGGAAAGAGGTTGAAGAGTTTGAAGTCAGATCCTTGTTTAAATTGGGGAAAATTATTTAAGGACTTTAATCTTAGTATACTTATCTATGAAAACATGGAAACTAATAATTTTGGGGTATATTTCCAAAAACAAGTAAGCTAAAATGTGGAATGTGCTACATATTCTCCATTTTCCCCTCCAGGTCTTCTTCATCTTGCTCCATCCTGCTCTGTGTCCTAGGAAACTGACCTCAAAGACTGGTTTAACCAAGCTTTCTTGCCTTGGTTGGGTTTGGACAAACTGTGGCATATTCAGGAGATCAGGAGTTAGTAAGAGAAAAAGGTATGGCATTTATTCCTTCATGTCCCTCCCTATGAAAACATTGTTTGGCAGTGGCTGCAATATTCTTCCCTGTCGGACACTCCTTACCATGCAGATACATCTCTCACAGGCTAGGGCAACTCTTCCTTGGTTCTACCGCTCTACCTCACTAAGGTGATAATACCTTCCCACTATTGCCCTTTCCAGAGTGCTTCACCATCCTTTAATGGTTCCCTTAATCTTGCCTTCAAAAACAGTCCCTTCATTGATCTCTTCTCAATTACCTCTTTGCCATTTTCCAGCTTTTTGCTGCTAGAACATAGACTGATTCAAGAACAATCCTGACATTCGAAGAAGGCCAGTTTTACAATCCTTACTTCATCTGGCTCTGCTATAGTCAAGTTTAAGAAACTTCATACCAAGGGATGGACAGGCTCTCCATTTGCTCTTTGAGGTTGAAAGGAGACTCTAGTTACAATGCTTCAACTCTTTCACAGCAAAATTCTTATCAGGAACCACCTAACCAACCCTTAAAATGAAAGGCAATCTTGATGATTGGATATGGGGGTCTGGTCCCTGAAAAGTAAAACAGTCCAGATTTTGTTCATTTGCAGTCCTGTAGTCCTTGTGCTGAAAAGATAAGGTAATTCATGCTTAATGTACTATTTATTAAGGATTAGCAATAATATTCCTTAATATTTTCTACAATAGTATCAGGCAAAAGGGGAGAAAGCAAAGGAGAAAATGGGTTTAATATAGTTAAACTCTATGATTATTGACCTTCCAGAGGGATTTCATGTCTATGATCTTATTTATTTTCTTAGCTTTTACTTCAATAGATTGTATAATATCTGAAACCCACCTCAATTTGTTCCTTGTTCCCGGCATTTTCTCTCTCTTACATCAAACATCTGGGAGCATTTTACAAGGCTTTCCTGTAATCTCGCAAACTATATACACATGTGTCTTTTAGAAGTCCAATTTTCTCCACCCAGTAATTGGTGAATGCAGAGAAACAAAGTATCATTTTATTTTACATAATGCTACTATGTAAAATGATTCACTAATTCAGTTCTGAAAAATAATAATCACAAGTTGGAAGATTTAAAAACACATGTGAGAAGACAGCACCCAGGGAAATCTAGGTTCTTACTGCTTACACAAGCTCACTCTTGCCCCCTGCAGTTTGCTGAGAGACAGAAAAATATTTTGTAATTAGCCTTGTGTGTTGCTTGCAAACTTCAGCTGAAATGTTCATTTGCCTTATAAGGAGCTGTCAGTACCTCTAGGAATACACCACACAACAGTATCATTTAGAAACAGTGTTGTTTCCACATCACATAATAAATACGTCTCTGTTCTTCCTTTGTCGCCACTTCTTGTTAATAGAGAAAATTGTCCAGGAAAAATGCAACCCACAACTTAATATGGATTACTATGTTTTGTACTTCTTACAATTTGAAATAAATGTCTACATAAAAGAAAGATGCAGCAATAGCTAATGCTTTTCCCTGGGTAATAATACAATTTTGAAAAATAGAATGCCTAAGTAAATAAATTGGGCAAGCTTATCTTTTTGCCTGCAGTCTCATCTTACTAATGAGACTGCTGAGAAAATTTCCCCTCGAGAGCCCTACAATTCAGCACCCACACCGTTGGACAGTACCATCTCAGCAAGCATCTACACAAAACCATCCAACTGAATGGAAATTGAGGAATATAAAATGATTTCGTGTGGTGACTAAGACCTAGAAACCAAAGCTTTCAATGTACACCCCCTACATCCTATGAAAAATTGCTATTCTCTGGTTTAAGTAAAATGCGAAAACAAAACAGTTTTTTGTCCCCTAATAGCGCAAGATAAAATTTCAAACAAGAGTGCCAAGCGGCCACTCCTCAAACCTACCTCTGCAGTGGATTATTCGTATCAATAAGGAATTAAGGGAAGAATTTGTGGTTTCATCTATTTTTAAAAAGTGAATGGACTACATCTCATACCAAATAAACTAAATGAAAATGAACAGCTTTCTTTTTTAATATTGTGATAGTTTAATTTATAAGTCAGAGTTAGTACAGATTCTAAATATGCTATCATCCAAGTAACAATTCACAATCTTAAGTCTGACCTACAAAGCCTTTTTCAAGTGCTGTAAGAGCCTGAAGTCACTCCATCTGTGGGCATCTCTGACTGAGCAAACCAGGTAGTATCAGATATTAATAGATATTAGTTCACTGTTGATGTCAGACCAAGACTAGCCTTAATTCTTTTCATTAGGGAAATATACGAAGACAGCCGACGAAATAAACACTGCCCATTTCTTCTACTATTCATTATATGTACTATTTTTACATTACTCATCTTTCTATTATGTATGCAATCCATTGAAACCATTTCCATTTTTGTGGTTCAGGAACAAATTATAATTCTCGAGGTTTTGTGTTGTCAAGAGCAAAGCAGAAGGAAACGCATGCCTCTCCAATTCTGTATTCTATAACTCTATTAAAGCCACTAAGTTGTCATTAGAACTTTGGCAGGTTTAGCACACTGAGTCTTACCAAGCTCACTGTCAATTACAACCCCACACAGACAGCTGTGTACTCTTCCAAGGGGGTGTGTCCTTGTCTGGGAGCAGAATTTATCCTTATCTACTTTCATCTTTTCAGCACCATCTATCATTTCCATCTGTAAATATATTTTAGAATATCAATTACATCATTATTATGTGTTATAACTTCACATTATACAGAAAGAAATACCATTGTTTCTATAGTTACAGCTAAGTGCTTTATTTTTTTAATGTGTAAAAATTGTGGAATAGGACAGGACTTAAGGCAAAGCTGTGAATATAAATCCCAATTCAGACTGAAAAATATCCATTAATCAGCATACTTAGAGTATATTACTTCAACTAATAACAATTACATTGAATTATGCCATTATTCAGCCCATAGGTCTCCATAATTTCCCATAAACATAGATGAAAGACTTGGCAAAGATTTATTTGTTCACTTATTTATTGATTACCTCCTATGCATCAGGCACTGTTCTGGGTGCTAGGAATACAGCTTTGAACAAGACAGATAAAGTTCCTTCTCTCATGGGTTGTACATGCTAGCTGGGAAAGAGAGATGATATTAAATTAAAGGTGTCATAGTAGTAGTGACTAGGAATGCTACTCTAGGCAAGGTGGTCATGACAAATGTTGCTGAGATTATGACATTTAAGCTGAGACTTGAATGTCAAGAAGGAGCCAGCTATGCAATGATCTGTAGGAAATGCATATCAGTCTGAGGGAACAACCAGTGAAAAAAATTTGAGTTAGGATTGATCTATCTCAGACTGTTAGAGAAACAGAAATGTGTGGTTGAAGTCCAGGTAAACAATTTCTTCTACATTTATTTGATCTACTAGCTACTAACCTTATAAAAATAAAATATAATCAGATTAGGACATGGATAAATCGCAAGATAATTATGCTGAGCGAAAATGCCAAAGGGGGGGAAAGAGTACATACTATATGATTTCATTTACATAAAATTCTAAAACTACAGACAAAAATTTAGGGACTGAAAGCAAATCAATGGTTGTCTCAGTGAGAAATGTATTACAAAGGGACTCAAAGATGTTTGGGGGGGGGATGATGGGAATAGTTGTAATTTTTATTGTGGTAATGGTATCATGACTGTATGTATAAATGCCAAAACCAATCAAATTGCATATTTTAAATATGTGCAGTTTATTGTACATCAATAATGCCTCAATTAAGCTATAATAAAATCAGGTTTGTTTGAGCATTTTAATATTTAGTACTTTCCAGTCATGCCCAGTTCATTTTCTAAACACTTAATAAACCTTCCTTAATAATTCAACCTGTGCTTTCCTGATATCTACATCATACTCATTTGCTTAAGTTTGAGAGACTATCTCTCTTTCTAGGTTTTGGAGAGTAAAAGGATATTTTTCCAACTTCAGTTTGCAAACATGCCTCCTCAAAGATCTTGGACAGGAATTAGATAATATCATATGGGTATTATTTCAGAATTGCCTTTTAATACAGCCAATCCAGAAACCCTGAATTCATTTAGACTAATACATATATTTTTTTTAAAATTCCCTCTCCCACATTTGACATCTGTTCCTTCTTGGCAGGTTTTATTCTATTTTCCTCCTCCTCTGCCTCCTCTTCTTCTTCCTTCTCAGTCTGAATATCATTCTTTACGTAGTGAAGCCAAAACATGCCATGGATCAAAGGTTTCCCCGCTCTGCCTTCCCTTTAGCTGCATTCCTGCCTGAAATATAACTAGGTATGTTTTTGTTTCTCCTTTGGTTTTATAAATTCCAACCTCTTTAGGAAATTTAGTGTCCCTGACCCTATGCTTATTACCGCTGCTAACAAAAACTGGGGTCTTAGGGAAGACACAAACTCTGTGTTGCTGATGGAGTTAGTTAACAGTTATGCCGTTGGATATACGCGAACTCTGCCTGGAACATCTGTACAAATCCCAAGAGGTGACTGTGCAGACCTGGCTGCCTGGGTGCACGCATCTCTCACCCTCTCACCATTCCAGTTTCTACCTGGGGGCCTTCACAGAGTTGTTATAAACATAAACACCTAAAATATGAATTTTACAAATTAAAATCATTGTAATCTTCATGTATACATTGGGAACTCAACAAAAATGTGCAGATTTAAGAATTACCATCATTCTACTCCATGGGAACTAGTGAAACCAGCTTAGCTTCTGCTTAATTCTGACGGCACTCATACCTCTGCTTTGGAGCCATAGACTTGTTTACTTGCAGGCCATGATCTTTCAAACTCACTCATGATTATATTAAAAACATGACTTAGTATTTAGTGGTATAATAATTCCATCATTTCTCTCTAGTTCTTCTTAAGGTTCTGGGTTAGATTCTGCCAATCTGTTTATCAGATTTGGAGGCAGAAGGGGAGAGACCGTTATCCCCGGGCAAGCATTTGTGGTAGATGGATGGGGAGACATCAGACATCATCAGCTTTCAGGCAAGCCTTAGCCAGCCACCTTCTTTGTGCCTATAGACCACAGACGTAGTTGAGGGCAGTTCCTTCAGGAGGACTCCAGCAGATAGAGATGCATGGAGGGGGTGTCCTGGAAAATCTTGAGATTCAAAGCAGCTTCTGACTGGGCTCTTGAAAACCACTAACTTTGGCACTAAATGTTAATCCGCCACAGAGTCCTTGCCTTTGGCCCCCCACAGTCTTTCCAATGGTTTAATAAGCCTCTCCTTGCCTTTACACAACATTCTGACCTGGAATTCATAAAAAGCAACTTGTTTTCCTGACAAGGTAAACAAGTATAGACACACGTATGATCCAGTTAGAAACAAGAGATTTGTGATTTTACAAAACCACCTCTGCTGTTCAAACTGGTATCGTGGTTAAACATGCTGGTCCTGGAGAGGGCTTCCAGGGTTCAAATTTCTGCTCCATCACTTATGAGTAACTTTAGGCAAGTTATTTAAATTCCCTGTACCTCGGTTTCATCTCTTTAAAATGGGGGCAAAATATTTTTTTACCACTTAGGACTATTTGAGGGAATTTAAAAACCTTATATGGGGCTTCCCTGGTGGTGCAGTGGTTAAGAATCCACCTACCAATGCAGGGGACACGGGTTCGAGCCCTGGTCCGAGAAGATCCCACATGCTGCGGAGCAACTAAGCCCGTGAGCCACAACTACTGAGCCTGTGCTCTAGAGCCTGCGAGCCACAGCTACTGAGCCCGAGTGCCACAACTACTGAAGCCTGTGTGCCTAGAGCCTGTGCTCAGCAACAAGAGAAGCCACCGCAATGAGAAGCCCACGCACCGCAATGAAGAGTAGCCCCCCTTGCCACAACTAGAGGAAGCCTGCGCGCAGCAACGAAGACCCAACATAGCCAAAAAATAAATAAATAAAATAAAATAAGTTAAAAAAAAAAGGCTTATATGAATAAAAACTTAGAATTAGTGTTTGGCATTTGTTAAGCAGTAAATAAATATTGGTTATTATCATCAGTGGTGTCCTTAACTCCTGCTTTTCTGATGAGTATACTCAATTCCCCAGTGTCTATTTTCCCACAATATTAATGGCTGAGTGGTTAAACTATAGCTCAGACTGGAATGCAAATCATCTCTATGCTCTCAGTGCTTCACTGATAAGAGACAGAGTCAATTCAACTTCTTCAGGCCCTCTTTCCAAAAGTTAGATCCATCCTTTCTAAGGCAAACCTTCAATAACTAAGTAGACCTAAAAGATAATTTTACATCTTTTCCTTAGAATACAAAGAAGAAGTTCCTTTGACTTTTCCTAGGTTATTCCCAAGTAATTAAATATATGAATAACAAGAAAAACAACAAAGTTAGATTGACTGGTTTTCCTTCATGGTCTTGAACATTCAGTGAGTGAAAGGTTTAGAATGTTGAGACTTATTTGCATGTATGTTTCCTTATCATGGAGGATGTTGTGATCTTTGTACTGAATGTAGAGGAACCAGCTCTTTGGTTAAGAACATCAACTTATATAGATTATTTTTCATGGTCTAAGCTTTCCCCTTTGTGTTGGAAACTGCTTTATAAATAAAATTTTAAAGAATTATTTGCAGTACATTTCAGGAAAAAAAAAAGAAATTTGGAATCAGTGATCTGTATTTGAATCACAGATCAGCCATGTAGTAGTAGCTTGGGTTTTACCAAACATTTAGCATCCTAAGCCTCCATTTATTCATCTATAAGGTAACAATTAATAATAGTAATAAAGATTTCCTAATAATAATAAAGATTTCCTAGGGTTTTCTTGATTTAAGATAACACATATCAAACCTTTATCACACTTCCAGCCCTATGACCTGTCACCATTCTACTCCTCATTGTATTTATTTTGTCACACGCTGGCAAAACACAAGGAACTAGTCAGCTTCCCTGATTCAAAACCACATAATGAAATGATGAATAACAAGTCATCATAAGCACATCATTCCTCACCATGTTATTGCCCCTAAATCCACTTCTGAACAAACCTCTTTATTTTACCCTCTCCTTTTCTTCTCACTTATTTATAACTCCTTTCTGTTACCTAAGTACTGTTAAGCTTCTGTCCCTTTATTATCTACTCAGTAGGCATGGAGATAAAATTTAATTTTCATTCAACCAAATATGAGCTTTGTGCCACTTAGCATAATTCAACTGCCTTGCCTTTTATATCTTGAATGAAGTGTTGCAACCTTACTGCTCATGCTGAAATGAGAGGATATCAATGGCTGTAGCATTGAGAATAAACATAGGCTATTCGAGATGAAAGGAACTTAAAGATCTTTAATTTTAAAGCTAAAAACTCTGAGAGTAGGGCTTCCCTGGTGGTGCAGTGGTTGGGAGTCCGCCTGACGATGCAGGGGCTGCGGGTTCATGCCCCGGTCCGGGAGGATCCCACATGCCGCGGAGCGGTTGGGCCCGTGAGCCATGGCCGCTGAGCCTGCACATCGGGAGCCTGTGCTCCGCAACGGGAGAGGCCACAACAGTGAGAGGCCTGCGTACCGCAAAGGTATTCTGAACCAGAACTGAGCTTCTGTGAAACTAAGCCACATGTCCTTGGTAAAAACTGTGCTGGGTAACAAAGTGAGGGCTTCATGGAAATTTGTGGAACAGCAAAAACCATGACAGATTATTTCATCTTGGATGCAGTGGATGTGTCTAGATTTCTTTACTTGATTCACTTCTAAGAGGGGGAAATTGGACAAATGGCCAGAATAAAGAAAAAGGGCAAAACGTGGAAATGTTCACAGAAACTCACCTCACATTTCTCTTCTACAACAGAGTCATCTAAATTCAGAAGCTTACAAACCAAAAATGTAAACTTTCTGTTTCTTTTTATCCTCATAAGGCTACTCTAGTTTGAATATTATGACCTTGATTTCTTCTCTTGTAAAACAGCTTTCCTTTTTCCTTTTCTTTTTTTTTTTTTGCCTTTGTTGTCACATCCATAGTTTTGCTTTCCTCTATACCATCTGGTAGACTAACTCTTATAGGTAAAATGGTTTGAACCATAATACTAGAGGGCTAGCTCTTTGTAAGAGCCACAGGGGCTCGTGGAGTTTCTTAATAAAGAGAAAACCAGTATTAAGAAATAAAGAGAAAAAGGTATTACTCAAAAAATTAATGAAAGTCTATTGAATTAACTTAGACCACCCATACCAGGCTATTTGAAGCTTTCCTATATAAAGATAGCCTCTCCTGTTTGGGAAAACTTTAAAGGTTTTTGTCTTCCATTTTTATAATTAACAACAACAAAAGACAAGGCTACAAAAGGCTGCTGTTGATAATAGAGAGTGGAAAGAGTGAGTTTTCTTGATTGAAATTTTTTTCCAGGGCCTGATAGCCTATTCTGTTTCCAGGTATTTATAGATTCATAGGCAAGAGACCAGCCTTTCATTTGGTTGAGCCTGAGGCAGAAGTGAATGAGATCCCCAGTGTTGACTGGAAATGGGTAAATCACTTAACCACACCTAGGGGTCACTTAGACTCCCTGGGCTCCCATGGAGTCATTTGTAAAATAGGTATTCTTTTAGGTTAACATTCATGGTTGTTATTAGGTGGGAATATTTTACAAATAACAAATATGCAACATGAAGAAAATTCACTTTAACTCCTTTCTGTCTGCAGTCTGTATCACCTCTCTCTTTCAAATTCTTATCCCCATGAGTTGCAATGCATTCAACCCATGGTGACATACATTCCACCTATGATGATATATATTAATCTTCCCTGAATAGTATTAAAACAATCAAGGGATATTTCTGGGCCAAAATACATACAAGACATTAAGATTTTGAAACTTACACATAAACACACACAGACATACATTCACTTCACCCAACACATACTTTTAGGGACTGAAGAGGAAAAGAAACTAAGATGATTAAATAAGTTTTAGATTATCCATTTAATGGCCCTCACCTCTGTCAGTGGTTCTGCATGTTGCTGAAGTCACAATCAGCATGTGTAGAGTATTAATTATCCTGATTTTTTCCCATTTATTATTTGAAAGTCTGAACATCATAAAGGAGAAGAACTTGAGCCTTGTAATGAAACAGAAGTGAATTCAAAAGCTAGCAGTTCTTCTGTAAGATTCATGGCATTTGGCAGACTTCTTAACCTCTATAGAACAATTTCTTTGTAAAACGGGACTCTAATAATAGCATCTATCACACAAGATTATTTACATGATAAAGTAAAATAATACTAACAAAATGCTTAGCATAGCATCGAGTTCATGGTAAGGTTCTAATGAATGTCTGCTTTTATTATCATCTCATATACGCATTGACACACATTATTTTCATGGTTTCATGGTATTCTAGAAAATTAATCAACCATGTTCTTTCTTTTTTCTCTATTTACTACTAGGAATTTGGGTTAAATTTATTTGGGGATATAAGTCTCATTGCTATAAATATCTATGTAGTAAATACTGTTTTCTGATAAGTTTATTTTCTTGAGGGATATTCTAGCTGGAAACAAAATTAAATGGGAGGTTTTTACGGACCTTCTTAAAAGTTGCCAAATTCTTCTCCAGAGGAAAAGTAAACCAATTTACAGAGTATAGTATTATTAAACTTCTTTCTTCATAGATGCACTAACACTGAGTTTTCATTATTTTTATTCATTTACTGTAGAAGAATCAGCATAGAATCATACCAAAAATATTTGAATTAGCCTTTCTTTACTAATGGACCAGGGTTTTTGTTGTTATTGTTTCCCGCTAAGATTAGCACTTCTTCCTGGCTAATCAATTCATTTTCCCTGATCCGTTAGAGAGCCATTTAATGTTTTAAAGCTACACGTGATAACTTATAGTCTCAAAAGATCCCCAGGCTGAGTTCCGTTCCAACATTTCCCTCCTCGTAGCCACTGGACATTTCTTTGCCTGCAACTACGGAGTGAAGCTAAGACTATTCTCAAATATTAGGTATTGTGGGCTAATTTTTTTTTAATTTAAATAAAATTAGGGTGACCAAAGACAAGCAAAAAGAAATACTGTCATAATTGCTATGTAGCAACAACTGTTGTTGGAAACAGAGTGTAATTTGCAATCTGAAACATTGAGTTTCCATCTTTTGTTTTGATACAATGCACCTTTTGGGGAACAATTCTCCCCATTCCCATATGTCTCATTTTGGCCCACAGACATTGGTACTCCACTTCCTGCCCTCACCTGCTTCTCCCTAAGGGAGGAAGAGTGTCATGAAGTTGATGATTCAGGGGGAGATGCTGAGTGAGCATGAGTTGCTGGTGACCCCCTGTGTTCATTCTCTCCCTGAACTCAAGATGCGCTCATTGCTCTTCTGCATGATAAGCTTAGCAAGGCCAGCTCTGCTCCTACAATTCTAGGTAAGGAAGTCCAATTATGGTGGGTCCATGCACTCTAATTCTTTATAACCAGTAAAAAAAATCAGGTATGTTCCATTCAACCTATCCAACTCCTGTGTTCTATTTCTTATTTGGTTTAGAATTCATGAGAGAAGAAAAAAGTGGCATTCATTGGTCATATAAAACCCCACCCAGCTTAGTATCTGTAGTCACTAAACATCAAGGATACAGAGTCATACTGCTTGGTTCAACTCCTATGTGATTCTTATTAGCTGGGTGAAAGACAAGTTATATAGCTTCTCTGACCTCCAGTTTCCTCATCTGTATAAGGGAGATAATAATAGTACATACCTCAAAGAATTGTTTAAAGCAGGAGTTGGCAAACTTTGGCTCTCTGGGACAAATCCAGTCCACTCTTTATTTTTGTAAATAAAATTTTACTGAAATGTACCCATGCCCATATATTTGCATATTGGCTATGGCTACTTGCACGCTGTAACAGCACAGCTAAGTAGTTGTAAAACAGACCATATGGCCCATAAAGACTAAAATATTTTCTATCTGTCCCTTTACAGAAAAAGTCTGTCAACCCCTGGTTTAAAAGATAAAGCAAGAAATGAGGTATGCATACAAAACACAGAGCACTGGACATGACAAGAGTAAATTCTTATCATGTGTTAGCTATTATTATTGTTATCTATTAAGAGGTAGTGTATCATAGTGATTAACAGTACTGATTCTTTGGCAAAACTGTATAGGTTCAAATCTCAGCTCTACAACTTATCAATTCTGTCATCTTAGGCAAGGCACATATTTTTTTTGAATCACAATGTACTCATCTGCAATATGAATATAATAATATCTAGTACATAAAGTTATTGAGAGGCTTAAATGAGATTATACAAGTAAATTAATACTTAGGAGATTGCATGTCACTTATATAAATATTTGCTGTCATCACCATCACCATCATCATCATAACTGTCATTAATTTCCCCCTACACGATTCCAAAATATAAACTTATTTTGAACACAAGTTCATTGATAATATTATATCTCAAGTAATTCACATATTCATTTAGTAAATATTAACCAACCATCTTGAGGGAGTCAGAGAGTCTCCAGAAATAGAGATATAACTCTTCCTTTCTCCTTAACTTCTGCAGTACAATCAGATCTATACTTTCAGGTCAAAGCCAAAATATCATGAAATCTTGAAGAAAAAGCACCATCTAAATCAAGTTACTTCATACTAAAACAAGAGGCGTTATCTGCATCCAGTTAGACTACAAACGGGTTTAAAGAGCATCTAAACCCTGGGTTATTGAGCAATTTTAAGCCTTAATAGAGCTCTCATGATTCAAAGATGAATAAACACAAAAATGATGAAATAGAAGTTGAAAGAGGAGGATGAAAGAATCTTAACAACCCAGAGAGTGAAACATTCTGCAGTGTATAAGGAAATGAATGCCTTACTCAACCCACAGAGCAATGGTGCTCTTTGGGAAATGATTAGGCACAGGAAACAGAAGCCAGCATTAGGTAGCCCCTGTTCAGGTATCAGGAAAATTCAAGAAAAATGACATCCGTGAAATAGTACATGAAAAGATAGCAGATCCAAATGGAAAGAGAGCTGACCATATTGCAAGCAAGCATGAATAAAAGAAAAACTGATGAAAGATAAAGAAATAGCTGCAATAAAACCTAAATGTAAAACGGCTGAAAATAAAACACATCAGCAAAGAGGAGAGTCCACGCTGCAGAAAACTGAATCTATGAGTACAAACATTAGACGCACTTCCAGAATCTAGTGTTAAGAGTTACAAGGTACTATAGAACATTGAGCAGCTTTCCCTCTGCTATACAGTAGGTCCTTGCTGGTTATCTATTTTAAATATAGCAGTGTGTACATGTCAATCCCAAACTTCCAATCTATCCCTCCCTCCGATCATTCCTGCTCGGTAACCATAAATTAGTTCTCTAAGTCTATGAGTCTGTTTCTGTTTTGTAAGTAAGTTCATTTGTATTACTTTTTTGGAAACTAACACAACATTGTTAATCAACTATGCTCCACTATAAAATAAAATTTTTTTAAGTATGAAAAGAAGAGTTACAAAGTAGAAGTGATGAGAGGAGAAGACATGACAGATATGGAGGCTGGAAAGCAGATATCAAACACTCCAGAGAAAGAGAATGAAGAGTTAGAATGGAAACACTGCTGTTGTATAATTGATAGACATGTCAGAAAAGGATAGGGTATTCAAATTCCAAATGAATCAAAAGGACCTAAACCTAAAAAGAAAAAAGAAAAGAAACAATTTTGATGTAGTAGAAAAAGAATATTTGTGTTAATGAAAAAGGAAAAACTATTAAGGCAGAAATAAACAAGGTACATACAAAGAAAGAAAAGTTAGGCTGATTACTAATGGCTTAAATATCAGAGAAAATTGAACCAAGCCTATATTGTTTTAATGAAATCTCTAGGTAGGCAAAGTGGAACTCCGATGTAAAGGAAAGAGGAAGATATCCACATGTATACTAATATACCAGAAGTACACCATTGATTTACTTTACCAAAAAAAAAAAAAAAATTGAGGTGTTCTCTAACAAAAATGTGAGATGAGTCAACATAAAAATAAGAATGAGGACATGATTGCACAGAGTGGATAGAGATGAGCAATGCAAGTAATTAAACATAAAACTGAATTTTAAAATGATCTGACTATGACTATTAGACAATCCAAATGCCACAGATATGTCTTATGTGAGAAAATAAGAAGTGGAAAACAATATTTTTGTTTAAAATAAATGAGACACAGATGGTTGGATCGGCAATATGTGTATTTCAAAATGTATATGTTCCAGGAAAAATCCTAGGAAATGTAAAGTGTTGTGGATGATTGAACAATACAGACCAAGTACACACTTCACTCACTCACAAACATAGGAAAAAAGCTCCTATATTCACAGTAAATACCATCAATATCTATAATAAAATAATATTTTAGATCATAGCCAAATACATTTTCCTTTGATTTTCAAGGATGGGTGAATATTATAAAACCTATTAACATAATTTAAGACTATTAGTTTAAAGTAATAATCATTTTTCTAGATACCAAAAAAACTCATCATCCAATCCTGATTTTTTAGTTACTAAGCTAAGAAAAAAGAATAATTAATAAAGAGGACATTGAACATTAATACCAAACCAACAGACACTTTACTTAATTCTTAAATACTTAGAATCATTCTCATTTTGAAGCGAGATTCACAATCAAGTTGCCCATAAAATCATCATCATCATCTTTAAACTATGTTCTCAAAACTGAGCAGGTTATAGATAAGAATAAAAAGTAAGCAAAGCTAATTGTCAAAATTTATAAATGATACTATGATTTATCTAGAAAAACAGAAAAATCTAGGGGAACACTTTTAGGTATAACTACAGAGAGCAGTGAAGTTACTAATAAGCATATCAATAATCAAGAATGTTCCTGTATAACTAAGACGACCACTTACAAAAATATGATGAAAAAGATGCTTTTTGAGTAACAAGAAAATTTTAAATGTTAAGATTAAAAGCTCATGATAATACATCAAGGAGGTACATGAAAAAAAAAAAAGGTTACAAAAGAACCCCTACAATACTTTGTGAACATCAAAGAAGATCTGAATAAGTGGAACAAAATATCAGGTTTTGAAAAAGTCATATAGGCAAATAGTCAATAGATGAAAAAACCCTATAATTTTAATGCAACTTGAGTTAAAATCCCAGTGCTTTCACTTTGGGCAGGTAACAACTCATTATAGAGTTTATTGGCGAAAATTTAAAAAGGAAAATAGCAAAGCACATTTTTAAACAAATAAACACATAAATACATTAAGTGGCAAATATAAGTATATGTAAATGTATATGTGTGTTAAACAATACTAATGAGGTGGTGCTTGCAACATCACAGGTTTAAATTACACAGTTACAACATTAAAACTATGTGTTCCTGGCAGATAGATTAATGGAACAGAATATAAAACCAAAAACATATATATATATATATATATATATATATACACACCAGGTACATGCATATGTAAATACTATATAATAAGCTGACATATTAATCAGTGTTAAAGGATGGATTATTAAGTAATTGCTGTAGCAAATGTTTAACCATATAGCAAATGGTTAACAACTGTTAAAAATGGTTAACAATTTAGAAATACAGACTTATTCAATAGTGAAAAAATGTAGAGGAATTACAATATGTAAATATACTCATTATAAACTTACCTACTTCAGTTGAATTAACACATTCTTACAGTGCATGTGAATTATTTGTTATTAGACTGAGGCAGATAATTTTATCAAAGGTAAAAGAAACAAAGAAGAAGACTGAGAAACATATCTATGTAAAAACAAATACATCCAAAGTCAATAAACTATGTAAAAAACATGAAAGGTTAATCGGGAAATATTCGAAATATCCAAGACAAACAGAAGTAGAATATCTTTAATATAGAAATTGAATTTAAATGTAAATTTTAAAATGATTATTAAAAGAATAAAGAACAAAAGATATTATTTGTATATTTATTTTTAAAAAGAATACTAATGAAATAGAAGCATGTAATCCATTTCAGAAAAGGTCAAAGTATGAATTAAAACAGCACCCCATTTTCACCTATAAATTGCAAAGATTTTTTTTTTTTTTTAAATTGCAAAGATTTTAATGCAAAAGCAATCATTGTATCTAGAAGATGAGGTAGGAGAAAATATAGAC
Organism: Pseudorca crassidens; assembly: GCF_039906515.1. NCBI lineage: Eukaryota > Metazoa > Chordata > Mammalia > Artiodactyla > Delphinidae > Pseudorca > Pseudorca crassidens. Next base: position 141,799,523 of record NC_090296.1, on the reverse strand, counting down.
AACCTTGGTTTTGGCAATTATTTTCTTTTTTTTTTTTTAACATCTTTATTGGAGTATAATTGCTTTACAAAGCTGTGTTAGTTTCTGCTGTACAACAAAGTGAATTAGCTACACATATACATACATCCCATATCTCCTCCCTCTTGCGTCTCCCTCCCACTCTCCCTATCCCACCCCTCTAGGTGGTCACAAAGCACTGAGCTGATCTCCCTGTGCTATGTGGCTACTTCCCACTAGCTATCTATTTTACATTTGGTAGTATATATATGTCCATGCCACTTCGTCCCAGCTTACCCTCCCCCCTCCCCGTGTCCTCAAGTCCATTCTCTATGTCTGCATCTTTATTCCTGTTCTGCCCCTAGGTTCCTCTGGCAATTATTTTCTTAGATACAACACCAAAGGCATAATCCATGAAAGAAAGAATTGTTAAGGTAGACTTCATAAAAATTAAAGATTTTTGCTCTGTGAAAGGTACTATGAAGAGCATGAAAAGACAAGCCACAGACTGGGAGAAAATATTTGAAAAAGCACATCTGATAAAAGACTGTTATTCAAAATATGCAAAGAACTCTTCAAAATCAAAATAGGGAAACAACCTGATTAAAAAATGGATCAACAACTTAAAAGACACCTCACTAAAAAATGATATACAGATGGCAAATAAGCATATGAAAAGATGCTCCACACTCTCTGTCATCAGGGAAATGCAAATTAAAACGAGATACAATTACACATCTATTAGAATGGCCAAAATCCAGAACACTGACAACACCAAATGCTGACAAGGATGCAGAGCAACACGAACTCTCGTTCATTGCTGGTGGGAATGAAAAATGGTACAGCCACTATAGAAGACGGTCTGACAGTTTCTTACGAAAACTAAACATACTCTTACCATACAATCCAGTGATCATGCTCTTGGTATTTACCCAAAGGAGTTAAACATTTATGTCCACACAAAAACCTGCACACATATGCTTAGAGCAGCTTTATTCATAATTGCCCAAACTTGGAAGCAACCAAGATGTTCTTAAGTAGGTGGATGGATAAGTAAACTGTGATACATCCAGACAATGGAGTATTATTCAGTGATAAAAAGAAATGAGCTATCAAGCTATGAAAAGACATGGAAGAAACTTAAACATATATTTTTAAGAGAGAAACAGCCAATCTGTAAAGGCTACATGCTGTATAATTCCAACTATAGGACATTTTGGAAAAGGCAAAACTATGGAGCTAGTAAAAGGGTCAGTGGTTAACAGAGGTTAGCAGAGAGGAAGTGATGAATAAAGGCAGAGGATTTTTAGGGCAGTGGAACTACTCCGTATGAGACTATAATGATGGATACACGTCATTTTACATTTGTCCAAACCCATTAAATGTATAACACCATGAGTGAAACCTAATGTAAACTCTGGACTTTAGGTAAGAATGATGTGTCAATGTCAGTCCATCAATTGTCACAAATCTACCGGTCTAGCAGAGGATATTGATAATGGGGAAGGCTATGCATGTGTGGGAGCAGGGTGTATATGGAAAATCTCTACCTTCCTCTCAATCTTGTTGAGAGCTAAAACTTCTCTAGAAGTAAAGTCTATTTTGAAAAATGTGTTTATAAAGTTTCAAGGAAAGGAACTCCTATACATGGTTGTTGAGGGTTTTTTAATCTATTTATTCATAGGTGAAAAAGTAATCTAATTTCACCAAAATGCTGACAATGGTTATCCACAGGTAGATGGATGGTGTGTGACTGAAGACAGGAGTAGGGATGTGTTTTTGTTGTTTGATTTCCAAATTATATTTTCTTATTCAGAAAGACAAAAGTGTATATGTTTTAAATGAAAACCAAGTGTCTTTAATTATTAAAAAGCCTAATTAGGTTTTCTAAAGTCTATGAAAGATTTTTATTTTTTCCGTGTTGTTTCATCAAACTGAAGAGAGGATTAAACTAATTTATCTTGATGCCAAGGGAAGCCCCGGTTAAGGCAATAGGACTGTAATTTGGGAGAATAGGCGAGATATTAAGCTATTGCTAAGGCTCAGGTCGGAAACTCTGAGCTTTCTGTTGTTATTAATGGAAGGACAAATGGAGAGAGGGGAGCAGAGCTGAAGAGTGGAAAGGCACTGGAGGGATACAAATCAAGATGAAAGGTGGCTGACTCGGCAAAACTGTTAAATGACTTTGCAAAAGACCTGTCACAATGGATAAACGGCGCCTCCTGAAGAAGCAGCTTAGCATTCCTGCAGTGCACACACAATTATTTCCAGGGATGAGACTGACAGGAAGGAGAAAGAAAGAGGAACGGCAAGAAGATCTAAAGATGCCTTAATGAGTCTGCAGACATTTCTTAAATGAGCAACTGGGAAGAAGAGAGCTATAGAAGAAAAACCAAAACAAAGAGTGCATGTACTTCATTTTCAGCTTCAGCCACTGGGCAAACAACCACCATTCTGCCCTTTCTCTGCTCATGAAAAACGGTAAGTTGCTCTGTGGATGCTGACTACACTCTAATTGTTTTTGTGGTAAGTGAGGCATAAAACCTATTGTCAAAAAACATGATGTCCACGGCGTACAGCCAGCCTTTATCTTCCCAGCAGATCACTCCCAGGGGTTAATGTTGTCAGAGGGACCCTCAAAATAACATGTGCTCGCATTTCTTTAAGGCAGACTTTCAGGTCAGAGCCCCCCTTTTTTCTCTAGTATCTCCTTCTCTGCAAGAAAAGAGAACTTTCCTCAAGTATATAACCCTGTTATGTCAAATAAAGGCCACACGCCCAAGGAAAAGAGGCAGGAGTCGGCGGGAGGGTAGCATAGGTCTCCTCTCTAAAGCTTATGGAGAGTTGTACTGACAAACATTAGTTACACCCTTTGTATTATAGTAAGAACCCCTGTTGCTAACACAATTCTTAGGATTCACTCTGCTGATTATTATATCTCATGATTTAGTTCCATTCATCAGAAACGAATCAAAGGTACTCAAACAGCTTGCTGCTGGTTTCAAACCAATATCATTTTATTAAGTTTCCCTCTGCCAGCCTTTAATGATTATACACTTACTGGCAGGAATATTTTCTGGGTCAGGACATTTTCAGCGTAATTTCCCTCTCAACCATTAGTTCTCAGGTCCTTTGGGCAGGAAGCATGATTTGTTTGGATCACCTGCCTCCATGAGTAGAAAAATATATTATGATACAAACGTTTGGGTGAAATAGGCAGTTTTCACCCTGCTGCTCTCCACCAAGCTCCACGTCTCTCAAATTTAACTGAACTCTTTTCAAAACACACAGATTAATCACACCCTTTGTAGGTATCCTGCCCTTAAGAAGCCGTACCAGCCTAAGAAGGGTCAGAGGTCACGGGAAGACTTCAACCTTCAGTATTCTCGGACTGGTTGTAACTGAAAAATTACTAGTCAGTTGTGTGGGATGGCATGGAGGGCAGGTAATACTATGTTCTTATGATAACCCACACAGCGGCCACTGCATTTGGAGCCTGACACCAAATTCTTTAGGCTTGAATTAGAAAAGGCACTTCTTTGATAGATTTCTTCTTGTTCCAGTTTACAGGCAACTAATCCTCACTGCATTGGATCAAACAGACGGGCACAATCAATTCAGGGAAAGCAAGCAATGCCAGGTCTGCTCAGTCTTCCCTCAATGAGCAGCAGAGGGGGAGGGGGGGAGATGGAAAGAAAGAAAACGCAGGCATGCCTGCACCCAGGATAGCTTAGCAAAGGCAAAGATGAAAAGACAAGTTGAAATATATATCCTGGCAGATGGAAGCGCTTGCTGTCAGAGGGAGAAGCTGAAACACCAACCACGATGCCAAGCACACCAAGCCTTCGGGCTCGGAGGGGTGTTGAAGGAGCTGGGGCAGACGGAAGTGGTTGTGATGTCAAAACGAAATTGGCACAGTGACTTTAGGGAGGGAAGAAGTCTGGATTTACTTAAGTCTCCATAGTCTGTGATCTATAGCATCGTGTGATGAGCAAGTTAAATATTGCACTTAGGTAATTAAGTCTCAGAGAAACCAGTGCCTTCCAAAGCAGTATTAATTTACACTGCTAGATCTTTCTAGGCTTGATTGGCCATTTGGTGAGAAGTCACACTGGAACGGCAGCCTAACAGTGGCAGGAGGAAAATTAACGAAAATGAGCTAGAAATAGGAGGCCCCAGTATTAGCGGTTTTCTCTCTGCCTTGGGACATGAAGTGCATGACAAGATGTTTCCTCATCTACCGGCAGGCACTCCCTCACCCAACAGCTCAATCCCCCGCTCCAATGCTTTGCTCAAAACATGGGCAATGACTTAGCGTTCTTTGACTCCTCTGACGTTTCCTGATCTCTCTTCTCTCCCATTGCCTTTCTATCTTCCCTTCTTGCCCCCGACTACAACTTGTCTACAGTACAGGGCATCAAAAGGGCTTCTGCGGATAACAGTTCTCCCTCTCCTGACTCTTTAAAGATCCTCACTGTTCTCAGAGATCCATCCTTTCCCTGCCATGGCTGTGAGTCAGTTTCTCTGGGCCGGCGTATTCATCACCATCATGTATTCTGAGACAGAACACTGCTTTTTAAGAATGGGAAGATTAAAACATTTCTTGTCCCCAAGTGCCTGGATATTAGCAGCGAGATTGCCAGATTTTAGCTAATGACTCCAAAGTGACATCAGTATAAACAGTTATAAACACATAACACAAATCAGTTATAAACACATAACTGGCAAACATAAGCATAGGTAAATGTGCACGTGTGTCGCTAAGCTGCATCTTCTTTGCCATGAGCAAAACTTAATAAAAATACATATTTATAAATGTATGTAGCTTTATATGCACATTTATGTACAAGTAAGCAACATCCTCCTTGTCTTCAGCAGGAAGTAAGGATGCCCCGAGTCTGGTTCCAATGGAGCACTACTACCCTACCTTGATCTGGCACCTTCTCCATATTTTCTCTCTGTCAAAGACCCATAGGTCTGTGTGACTTTCACTTCCCAGATACTCTCCAATGGAAACACAAAGGTTCAAATAGTGAGCAACTTACCGCTGGAGGTGGTGGTCCAGAGATGACTCCTCAGCATTCAGTAGAGCTGCTGCACAGGTCAGCAGCTGATGGCTGCAGCTTACAGATTTGAGTTCCAAGATGAGGAGGCCCAAGCAGAACATAGATCCCATCTCCTCCAGTTCACTGGTACCAAACTGTAGACCCTGTCAGTTAAACAAAGCACTCAACAGTGAGTATAGGATGGAAACCGAGTGAAGACAATCTGAGATTAAGAGGAAGGACACCTGGACATAGGCCTATCACAGAAATTAAGAATTAATAGTATTTATCAGTCACTGCCCAATGTGTTTTGTTTTGGGATTTGTGGCTTAGTGGTTCTCAGTCTGCATTACATCAACCTTCAGGATTTCCCAGAATTACTCCCAAGACAGCAATGACCGGGTAGGGGTACTAGAGGGCAGGAGGTGTACGTGGAGATCCAGGAGTCACTTCCCCCGACTTTAGATAAAGCAGCAGTGCTTCTATCTGTATTTTACAAAAGGGTTTCACAGCTGAAACCAAAGTCTGTAAACAATATTACTAAGAGATACCCTTTTTCTCCCATAAATTTGCCAACCAACGGAGAAGAATGAGGGAGATCTCTCACATACAAACACTAAGAACTTAAAAAAACAAACTCATTTACCATTTATTTAGAACCACCTATTCAGCTGTACTAAGATAACACATGAAAGCAAAGCCATGACATTCATGCTATGCTATTATTCACGAAGTTAACAGATAATAATAACAATGAACAAACAACTTTATTGAGCATTTACTATGTCCAGTACTGTTCTGAGCCCTTTTACATGCATTAACTCAGTGAATCCTTAACAAAGTCCTATGAGGTAGGTATTGTTACTGTATCCATTCCACAGAGAAGGAGATTTAGACCCATAGAACTGATACTTTATCCATGCCCTGCCAGCTAGTACATAATAGGGCCTCATAAATCACTTCTGACTTAACTACTCAACAAACAGCTTTATGTAGTCTAGGAGGAACCCTATTACATGGTGAGGTAGAAAGTGCATGGTTTTTGAAGTTAGATAAAAATTGGATTTGAATCCTGATTTTACTATTTTCTCACTGTGTGATCTTAGATATATGAACATTTGCCTTGATTTTCTCATTCATAAAAGGGATTATAATTCTTCCCTCCATATACTTAGATAAGTCATGACAGGAATATTTCAAAGTCCCCCAATATTGATCAGTAATAGCTCAATTTTTCTTTTATTCATCCTATAAAGATATTTAATATGACAGAATTCAATGTGGTCCTGAGGTCTTCATGTTTATAAAGTACATTTGACTTAAATGAAAAAGAATCAATTGTTGAATATTATATTTTAAGAAACAGATTTTCCATCCAAAGAACAGTGATCAAGAAGACAGGGATGTGATAGTAAAAATTTGAAAAGACTGGCCAAAAGTATCCCAAGGCAAAAAAAGTTCCAAGCCAGGAAATTGTAAGCGTCACGAAAGAATTTCTAGGTAAAAGAATAAAGAAATGTGTAAGGTCCTCAAGTTTATTTTATTAATTTATTTTTTGTTTTTTTAACATCTTTATTGGAGTATTATTGCTTTACAATGGTGTGTTAGTTTCTGCTTTATAACAAAGTGAATCAGTTATACATATACATATGTTCCCATATCTCTTCCCTCTTCCGTCTCCCTCCCTCCCACCCTCCCTATCCCAACCCTCTAGGTGGTCACAAAGCACCGAGCTGATCTCCCTGTGCTATGCGGCTGCTTCCCACTAGCTATCTATTTTACGTTTGGTAGTGTATATATGTCCATGCCACTCTCTCACTTTGTCCCAGCTTGTTTTAGCTGTTTAAAAATGTGATTTGCTGCATGTTTGGACACCTGTTTTCCTGAAGAAAGGAGACATTACTTCAGAGTTAAGTGAAGTCTGTTGTTCCATAAACAACGGCAGTGGGAAGGGAAAGACGTGTTTAACAAGTTATTTTCCTTAGGTCAATGGAAAAGAGCACTTTTTACAGAGAGAGAAAAATCTCAGTCTCTTTCCATGTGCCACAGCTCTGAGGGCTGATACTTTTCCTCTGCCCATTTTCCTGGCTGCTTTTCTTCATTCTGGAAGGGCTGTCTTGGTCACACCCTCCTCCTCAGTCAGAAGCAGGAGGCCTCCTCTTACATGTGTTACCCCAGCATCCAGCTGAACAGACAACAGTCCAAAAGAAGGAAGAGTCCTGGCGGAAATAAATCTCACAGCATGCACCATATTGCCAGGTCAGGGGCAATTTCTTCATACAAGTCAACTTCTGTACAACAGCAGACAAAATGATAGTGTTTTCATAATGCAAAAATAGTCCCATATCTCCGATATTGGTCTGTTTATTTCAGCCAATGGTTGGTATTATAAAATGACTATTCTAGAAGACCTTGAATCATGGAACTTATACCATTTATTGGCTGTGGGGTCTTGGGTAACACTTACTCTATTTCACCCTCTACTATCAATCTCACTTGAGTACTCTATACTTTTTACTCTCACACAGTATCAAAAACATTTGTTTATCCAGGAGCTTCCCTGGTGGCTAAGCGGTTGAGAGTCCACCTGCTGATGCAGGGGACACGGGCTCGTGCCCCGGTCCGGGAGGATCCCACATGCCGCGGAGCGGCTGGGCCCGTGAGCTATGGCCGCTGAGCCTGCGCGTCCGGAGCCTGTGCTTCACAACGGGAGAGGCCACAACAGTGAGAGGCCCGCGTACCGCAAAAACAAAAAACAAAAAAAACAAAAAAAAACATTTGTTTATCCAAACGGCCTCCTCTTACCTCCCACACCCAGCCTGGAGTGAAATCCTCAAAGGCAAGGACTGAGCAGTATCTGTTTTTTTACATCCCTGGCATGGAATACATAGCCTGTCATATGGCATGTCGTCCATATATTAAAAATGGATAAGTAATGGTTATAAATGGGTGGGTATAGAAAGGCATGGACGGAGTGTCTCTTGGATATTTATTATATTTGTTAAGTGAAACTTCATTTCTCTGAGTAACGAATAGAGGAATGCCTTTAAATTATGTTCTCCCATTGTTAAAGGTCATGAGCATTTTTTAAATTCTTATTTTATTTTTGCTCCAGGAGGTGCATTCACTCCCTGGATATGTTTGGGGAAACAGATGGATAAAATTTAGAAATTCTGTTATATACTTTGGTCACTTACCATGTACTCACAGCAGCAAGGCTTTGGGTTAGTTTAAAAGTGCATCTTAATAAAACAGAGACCCAATTTTCCTCTCCCCCAGCTTAGTTGTGTTAATTCGGCTTTGCTTGTCACAGCCGATGACAGAAAGCCTGACTATAGTGGCTTAAACATAAATAGAGCTTTATTTTCTGCATATTATAAGTTTTGGTGGGTATGAAGTTCGTGGCATTATTTCAGTGTCTTAACAAAATCAGGGTCACTTTATCTGCCATTCTCCTGGTTTTCTCAACATGACTACAAGATGGCTGCTGTAGCTCCAGCCAGCACATCATCATTCAAGGAGGGAGAAAGAGAAAGTGGGGGGGAGGAGGTGACAGCATACGCTTGCTTACACTTTATTGGCCAGAACTGTGTATTATAATAAAGCAAACTCCAGCTCTACAATGGTCTGGTAAATGAATATTTTAGTTTGTTCATCCTCTTTAATAAAGACATGTAAGACAGAAGAGTGTTAGAAACAAGCGTTGGGTGAGCCAACAATGTCTGTCATATCAATATTCAGTTACCAATGCTGCCAGAAAGTACAGGTGCCTATCTTTTCATCACATTGGTAAGCAAAACTCACTAGCACAATTCTTTATATATATATATACACACACATTAACTTTTCTTGATAATCTACCCCAAAATAAGTCAAATTCATAAGTACATCTGAACCCAAAGTTGCCTACCAACCTCATCCTCACTTAATTTTTAAATATTAATATAGGAAGAATATTTGTATTATTATAGAAAATTACTTATTTTAATATTTATGTTATTGCAGAAAATTACATATTGGTAAGACATACACAGAATCCACAAAAGATAAGTTTATAAAGCATGAATACTGATAACTGGTGAGCAAAAGAGGAAAAATAATTTAAAAACAAACGTGGAAAAATGTTCTTATTACCTAAATAAAAATGCCTCTTACACCCAGCATATTGGTAGATATATATATTCAGATTTGTAATATTTAGTGCTGACTCATGATAAAAGCTGGCACATATCCAAATACATGACTATGTGACATGATAATATCACTTCTGGGAACTTTTCCTAAGGAACTGATTCTAAATAAAAGTGAAGCCATATGTACAAACTGTATATTATATCAAGGTTATATATAATAATTAAAATTTGAGAGAAATAAAAGTCTAAATATCTAATAAGGAAAAAATGACTAAGGAAATTATAATGGAATAAATTTTATGACATATAATGAAGTCACTAAATGATAATTATACAACAATTTAACAATATGGAATATGTTTATGATTTAATGATAGGTGTGAAAAGCAAAATCCAAAGCACATAATGATGTGATTTCTGGTGAAGACTTAGAAATGAAAATTCCTCATGCTCGCTTTGGCAGCACATACTAAAATTGGAACAATACAGAGAAGATTAGCATGGTCCCTGCACAAGGATGACACGCAAATATGTGAAGCATTTCATATTTTATTTTACCAGGGGAAGGGATAGATTGGGAGTTTGGGATTGACATGCACACACTGCTATATTTAAAATAGATAATCAACAAGGACCTACTGTATAGCACAGGGAACTTTGCTCAATATTATGTTACAGCTTAAATGGGAAAAGAATTTGAAAAAGAACAAATACATGAATATGTGTAACTGGATCACTTTGCTGTACACCTGAAACTAACACAACATAGTTAATCAGCTACACTCCAATATAAAATAAAAAGTTTAAAAAAAGCCATTAAAAAAAAAACCCTCACATACACTTTCAGACACCATTGCTAAGATTTGCCAATATTACACAAACATTTGGGGGAGAGGGCTCTATAATATCAACAAAACATCCATGTAAGAAATACTTTTTAAAGTTATTGCTCCCTAGAAAAATGTTTAAAAAGCTATATGCAGTATGCCAATAAACTATTGTAATTCCATTTAGCAGTTGTAAGATCTTCTCTTTATCTTTTATATTCTGAAGTATATTTAGATTTATTTCTTTTATGTGTAATTCAGTGACACTAAAGATTGGTGTCTTTCATTTGTTCTAGAAAAGTGTCACCCATTATCTCTTGTAATAATTTATCACCCCCATTCCCTATCTCCTCAATAACTCTTAGCTCTACTTTCATATTTTTATTTCTTTCTATCACTGTGATTCTGAATATTTTATATAAATATTCCACTTTAATAATTCTCTCTCCAGCTTCATTGAACCGTCTCTTTAACTCATCCATCTCAAAAACTGTCTCTAAAACACGAAAAACAGAGTTATTTATATTCTCTACCTGATTATTCTTGAATATAGTCTTTGTGTGCATCATTTGTTGGTTTGATTTTTCTGTTTAATGTCAATAATGTAGACTTGTTTGCTCAAATATTTTATGATTTTTCAAAATTTCAAAATTTATATTTCTTTTCATTCAAAGAAAGTCTTTGTGGATTGATTTTAATGCTCTTGCCTCCAGAAAGAACTTGTGTTTTCCTCCCCTGGGCACTTGGGGACAACAAATCAAGGACCATTATAGGCTGAGGTTTTGGCTTGAGGCCTTTTGGGCTACACTGTACCATTGAAATATGACTCCAAATCTGCTTGAAGGAGGGTTTGTGTTGAGAAATTATGAATAAAGACTTTTCCATTTTTTTCCTGCTCTACCCGAAGCAATGGCCAAGACAGTCAGGCAAACCCACTTACTTGCTTCACAGATTGTGGTTTCACTAGTTTACTGACTGCAAATGTCATTTTTGGAGGTTCTGGCTTTGTGTGATTAAGTCTTCAATTAGTCCTCACATCTTGCATGGGCCTCTCTTTGTGTCCAAAAACTCAAGTTATAAGTGGATAGGGATTAATATCTGCCCCAAAGACCTACAACAATGTCTGGCAAAGCCTATCTTTTTAACAAAACTAGGCTTCATTGAACACCCTCTATAAACATACACAGAGGGAAGACATTACACCTATGTAGAAATACTGCAGTTAAAAAGGGTGGCACTCAAAGGACATCAAACAAGTACATTTACTACCAGAAATGAGAAAAATCTGGGACATTTCTTGTTTATATTCTTGGAAAGAATCAAGAGTATATTGCATTGGTGAAAGTGTAGCAAAAGGCATGATGAGAGAATAAGAGCACAGAAGAAATTGTACTATTGAGACGGAAAGTACAATGTCTAAGTTAAAAGACATTGGAAAGAATTAACAAACTGATGCAGAAAATAAAATTCATTTTGCATAGGACAGCTTTGAGAAATTTTCCAATATCTCAAGGGAAAACTAGATAAACAAGACAAGTTAAATATATAAATAAGAACTGTAGAACAGATTCAGGCACTTGATCTTGGACTTTCTTGGACTTTCAGACTAGGTAGTATGGGAGTCATAACAGAAGTCAAGAAAAAGAAAAAGAGAGAAAAAAGCATGAAGAAAAGAAGAAAGAAATTCCTTACATTAAAAAAAAAATCTGAGTCTGCAGATCAAACAAGCTCATCAAATACATGTGTTATAATTAATGAAAAGGAACAAAGAAAGTATAAAGATCCCTATAAATAATCAAAATTAAATAGTAAAATTTGCTCACACCACTAAATACCAAAGACAATGAAGCAACAACGTACAGAATTGAGGAGAAAATACTGTGCCTGAAAAATGTTGTTTATGTGTGAGGGCCTTAGGAAGATAAACCCAAGGAAGAGAAGAATTAAACACAGACCACACACTGAGAAGGAAAATTTCAGAATTTCTTTTAAAATATTATTGTAATCCTATTATTTATAATAACCAATACATGAAAACAACCTAAGTATCTATCAATGAACGAATTGATAAAGAAAATATGATATAGATAAAGGTATAGATATAGATATATTAGGATAGTAGTCAACCACAAAACAGAAGGAAATCCTGCCATTTGGAACAACATGGATAGACCTTGAGTGCATTACGCTAAGTGAAATAAATCAGAGAAAGACAAATACTGTATGATCTTACTTATATGTGGAATCTGAAAAAAACAAACATTGATACAGAGAACATATTGGTGGTTGCTACAGGTGGGCGGGTGGAAGTTGGGCAAAATGGGTGAAGGTGGTCAAAAGTTACAAACTTACAACTGTAAAATGAGTCCTGGGGATGTAATGTGCAGCATAGTGACTATAGTTAATAATACGGTATCATATATTTGAAAGTTGCTAAGGTAGCAAATCTTAAAGGTTCTCATCACAAAAAAAGTTGTAACTATGTGTGGTGATGAATATTAACAAAACATGATGATCATTTCTCAATATATACATTTATCAGATCACTATGTTGTACAGCTGAAACTAATGTAATGTTATATGCCAATTATAACTCAATAAAAAGTGGGAAAATATTAGCATAACCCTAAAACCAAAAAACTGATCATTATAGCACATAAATAAAGCAGCAAGACAAATAATTAATTATACAGCATGGTCTAGAGAGTATTTTTCTAAGAATGACATGGGGTTGGTTTTATTAGGAAATCTACTAACAGAAATGTTAACACATAGAGATCAAAAGGCAGAATAGAAAAGAGAACAACAACAACAAAAAAACCAGGACCTTCTGTATGCATCCATTTCTAATACAAGTCTTAGTATATGAGCCCACAAGGCACTTACTAAACCTGAGAGGGCAGCATGGCATGGTAGGTGTAAACACAGGCCTGGAGCCCAGATTGCTAGGGCCTCAGTCTCAGTGCTGTGCTAACTGTATGGCCATCAGGGAAATCATTTGACCTATCAGTGCCTAATTGTCTTATCTGTAGAGTGGGAATAATAATAATAATACCACTATCTATCTCATGGAGCTGCTGAGATAATTCAGTGAGTTAACATATATAAAAATTTAATTTAGTATGTAGCTCATTTCACATTATACAAGTATTTATTATTATCAATAATAATATCAAATGCCTATATAAAACCAAAAGTCAAAATTATACTTGGCATACCCAATCCTTACTAAAACTATGGTATACTCTCACTACTGTTATTTACTATTATTTGGCAGGTTCCAAACAATTCAATAAGATAAGAAAAAATGAGTCATACATATGGAAAGAAGGAATCACATTATTATTTGAAAACTGATTATGTACTAAAACAAACCAAAGGAATCAACTGAAACAGAAAATCTATTAGATATAAGGCAAGAGTTAAGTAAGTAGACAGGTAACAAATTAAATATACAAAAATCAATTTTCTTTCTATGAACCAGCAAAATAAATTAAGTATAATAAAAATTCCATTCACAATAGCAACACAACACTAAAATATTTAGGAATGGAATTAATAGTAAGTACTCTAAGGGTTATATGATAAATCCCAGGACTTTACCAAGAGATAACAGGTAAAATTTAAATAAATGAAGAAATATGCTGAATTCTGGGAAAGCAGTGACCAATAGCATGCAATATCAATTCTCCTCATATCAGTCTATAAAAGCGTAGAAATCAAAACAGCAATGGGGATTTTCAGACTTGGCAAACTAAATCCACTTTAGAAGAATACATGGCAAAAATATCCCAGAATAATTTTGGAATAAAGAGTAAAAATAATGAGGGTTTTCCTTTACAAATAGGCAAAAGATCTTACACATTTACAATAATTTGCTGTTATGGTACTGATGCAAAATATGGCAGCAGATCAAGGGAAGAATGCAGAAAGCACCAAAACCTTGGAATATGTGAAAGTTTGCATATGATAAAAGTGCCTTTCAATTCACCAGGAAATGGATTACGATAGAGCTAAAACAAAAACAACTGGTTAATATTTGAAGTAAAACTCTTAACACAAATATAAAATTATTTAATTTTGATTAAAGAGTTAAATATAAATATTTAAAAATCAAGCAATAATAAAGAATAAAATACAGATTTATATGTTCTACCATCTCCAGACCAGGAGGTCTTTCAATGCATATCCCCAAAGAAGAAACCATAAAGGAAAATATTAGTGAGTGGATAAATAAAATATAAATATATCTAAATTGCCTAAAATATTACAAGTGAAACAACAAACTAAACATAATTTTAATAAAGGGACAAATAACCTCACTTGATATAAAGTGCAAATTACTATAACAATAAAATATCATGATTTGCTTCTCAATTCAGGTTTAGCCTTGATCACTAAATTGTACTGATCTGCTGGTCCAAAGCTATAAAAAGGCACTATCATAGTCTGTTACCAATGAAGTACATATAGTTGCAGTATTTCCAAAGGACAATTTGAAAATATATTTCAAAAGCCTTAAGAATGTTTAAGTTCTTGGAGTTCATTCAAATTCCAGAAATCATTATTAAGAAAATAATCGTAAGATGAACAAGAAAGTCCTAAATGTGCACCAGTATATTACTAGTCAAATAAGCTTGAGTATATTCACATCATGGAATATTAATATTATGATGTGCTTTGAAGAGACAACACCATGGTGATAATTTCACAATAGAGTATTTTTTTAAGTATCTGTGGAATGCTTTAATTTCTTTTTTTTTAATTTTTTATTTTATATTAGAGTATAGTTGATTTACAATGTTGTGTTAGTTTCAGGTGTACAGCAAAGTGAATCAGTTATACATATACATACATCTATTTTTCTCCAGATTCTTTTCCCATATAGGTTACTGTATTACAGAGTATTGAATAGAGTTCCCTGTGCTATAAGGTAGGTCCTTGTTGATTAACTATGTTATATATAGTAGTGTGTGTATGTTAATCCCAACCTCCTAATTTATCCCTCCTCTCACAACCTTTCCCCTTTGTTAAGCATAAATTTGTTCTCTAAGCCTGTGAGTCTGTTTCTGTTTTGTAAATAAGTTCATTTGATCATTTTTTAAGATTCCACATATAAGTGATATCATAGGACATTCGTATTTCACTGTCTGACTTACTTCACTTAGTATGATAAACTCTAGGTCTATCCATGTTGCTGCAAATGGCATTATTTAATTCAATATAGTATTACAAGCTATAAATCCACTACAGTGTAGTATACCCATTGTGATCCTAATTTTATTAAAAAAATTTTAAACAATTTACATGTACAAAAATGTTAAAAGTAGTTAGAAATGCATGATGATGAGGGTACCCACTTTAATTTTTTTCCTTGTTCGTTTTCCTTACTTTATTCTTAGTAATTGCTTTTTCACTCATATTTCCTTAAGCAATGCACCTAAGCCTGGAAAGAGTAGTATATCTGAATGAATATTATTTTATATGTGATTTTAAATTTATAAGTAAAATTAAAATTCATTTTAATAATTCCTTAGTTAAGTTAAAATTAAATCAAATATTTGAATTTAAATATTTAATTAGGACAAAAGGCAAAGAATAAAGCTGGTTAGTCACATCAACTTTCTTGAGTACCTGTTTCTTCCTTCACAAACATTACCTGGTATCCTCTAGATTCTCCTTAATTCCTTTAGGTCACTGAGCCTGTGCCTAATTTCATTTTGGGGTTAAACACCTTAAGGTCTAGTAAGAATATAGCAACAAGAAATCTACTCCCTTGGTATTGTCCCCAGAAACATTTTCAGAATCTTTACAAACTGCCGGCGTGAGTTGAGAGACAGTGACTTTTAGAGTTTTAAATGAGTTTGGAGAGGTTGTGAGATGAATTAAGTTTGTACATCCTTTGTCCTGACATGCACCCAGCAGAGAAGTTAAAACTGAGCCAATCCAGCCATGCAGATCTGTGAACTCTAATAGGTGGTAGAGAAGAAAGCGAGAAAGCCGGTGGGCGGTGCTCCTCGGCTTCCTTGCTTATCTAATGCTTTCACACTGAAGACCAAATCAATCGCGAAGCATGTTGATGTCTCTGCCAGACTCCATCTGATGGGCTCCTGTGTACAAAGCCCCTCTGTATCCATCCTTTCAGCCCCGGCTTCCTAATCCATTACTGACAATTGTTTCCTTAGTAACTGCAAAAAGGCCCTATATTCATGGAAACAGCAGGGCTGAAGGTGTGGGCTGGATTTCAAATGTGTCCTTTATTTCTATGCTGGACCTTCCCTGGGTCTTTTATTGGTAAATGTGTGCTTAAGCCATGAATGACACAGCAGACAGCTAAGTCCTCTGTGATTGCCTTTCCATGTCTTTCTGGACCACGCATATGAGAGTAAATATGAATCAGAGACTGTATCTTAGACAGCCTAGAATTTGAGCAGAGAGGAATCTTAGCAAGCTTAACTCTCTGTTTTATAGATGCATAAACTGACAATGCCTTATACAAGGTTATGTAGCTAAGTGCCAGTAGAAATGGGCTTAAAATAAATGTTCCCCTGACACTAATCAAATGTCCATGTCAATACACAAGGCTTCAAACTTCACATTCCTGTTTAATAAAAGATTTGGAGTTCATCTTTTCTTAGAGGTTATGTGCCTCTATAAGTCTTACCTTTCAGCAGGAATAAGCACAAGCCCAATCATAAGTAATTAGGTTGTCACCTTCCTTCTCTATTTCCACCCACTGTCCCTGGCACTCATCTTCCCTGGCCCTTTGATCCCTTAGCTCTGCCCTTCGTTCCTGAAACCTGCCTAGCCCACCTTATGATGACTAGCTGCAACAATCTCTCTAGCCCTGGGTCCCTAGAGGTGCTCTGAGATCTAGTTTTGAATTTTCCTTCTAGTGTCACAGATTGGCGGGGAGGGTGGGAGAAGGTCCCCTGCCTCTGTCTAAGAGTTATATACAATATTTTGAGAAACTTGTCTGAAAAAGACAATGACCAATCAGAACAGATGCTGGTCATAGCAATGGAGCAGAGTTCTGCTTTGCCAGGTTTGTATCCTGTGGTTTCTGAATCTTGATATTGTCCTGGAAGAATATGGAAGAGGAGTGAGGGAGAACACAATAGTGAAGGGGTGGGTGGGAGTTTCACCTGGAGGGCATAAGCAGTGGCTATTAATGCACAGATGTGAAAGTATTTCAATTCCCTACACAGTGGAATACCAATCCTAACCCTTATCCAGGTATCCAGGCTCCACACCAGTCCGTCCAAGTACACCCAGTCTCCCTGTCTGGTGAGGGGCATGGGACACAAACCAAAACTATTTTCAAAAGGTGAAATAACATTAAGATGAAACTGCAGCTCCCAATTTTCCATAAATATAGCTTCTCCCAGGAGAGTGGCCCACCAGACATGCCTTCACTAGTCACGTTGGATGGCCAGTGGCTTTGGGAGGGTAAGAGCACCATAGCAATATTCAAGTCCAGCACTTCTCAAAGTGTGGTCCCCAGATTAGTGTTTGCCTGTGAAACGTTTGTCAACACTTATCTGTGATGAAATAAGAGACCTGAGACTGAATATAAATCAATCATGTGACTAAGTACACATGTTTATTTCATCTGATTGTTTTTTTCCAAGGGAGCACTGTGATTGTGCTTATTTCTATTCTGGTACAAGTTTCCTATATCTTTGCAGCAACCGATGAATCAACAGTTCAGGGACCAGACAGTTTGTGTAGTACTGCTCCAGAATAAGCTCCCCAACAAGGCCTCGGCTTTGAACAATGCAAAAGGAATATTTTGGGAGTCAACTCTCTGGGATCTGAATCTCAATTCTGCCACTTCTTATCCCAATGACCATGTTCAAGTTATGTAACATCTTTGAATTCAAGTTCTTCCTTAAAATGGGAAAATATTATATATCACTTAAGTGTTTCTATGAATATTAAATGAGATATAATGTGCACATGTGCTATACAGATGCACAGAGTAGATGCTCCATAAATGTGAATTTCAGGCATTTTTTTCTACATGCACTATTACACACACGGGCCTAGAAATCTGTATAAATCACATTTATACATAACATATAAATGTATGTATGTCCTTAAAACCTAAAAATAGAGTTACCATATGATCCAGTGATCCCAATCCTGGGCATATATCTGGAGGAAACTCTATTTTGAAAAGATACATGCACCCCAGTGTTCTTGGAAGAACTATTTACAATAGCCAAGACATTGGAAGCTACCTAAATGTCCATTGACAGGTGACTGAATAAAGAAGACGTGAAATATATACATACATATATATATATATATATATATAATGGAATATTACTCAGTCCCAAAAAAGGATGAAATATTGCCATTTGCAGCAACATGAATGGACCTAGAGACTGTCATACTAAGTGAAGGAAGTCAGAAAGAGAAAGACAAATACCATGTGATATCACTTATATATAGAATTTTTTTTAATGATACAATTGAACTTACTTACAAAACAGAAATAGACTCACAGAAATAGAAAACAAACTTGTAGTTACCAAAGGGGAAAGGTGGAGAAAGGATAAATTAGGAGTTTGGGATTAACAGATACATACTACTACATATAAAATAGATAACCAACAAGGGCCTACTGTATAGGTAGGTATAGTACACTGAACTATAGTCATTATCTTGTAATAATCTATAAGGGAAAAGAATCTGAAAAAATATTATATATATATAAAGTGATTTAGTTATATATAACTGAATCACTTTGCTGTACACCTGAAAATAACACAACTTTGTAAATCAACTATACTTTAATTTTTAAAAATGTATGTACGTATACATATATAAATGTCACTCATCTTTGATCAATTTTCATTTTCTTTCTTCTTTATTTTCTTCCAATTTAACCTGGTCAATCTGATGTGGATAAAAAACAAAGAGGCAAAGTATTGAGCACTGGCATTCAAGAGAAGCTAGAGCTTTTATCCATCTACATAAGTAAAGTTTCGAATGAACTGAGAGAGAAGAATCATATTCCTGGTGTACAGAAACACCTCAGAGATATTGCAGGTCCAGTTCAGACCACTGCAAAAAAGTGAATATCAAGATAAAGTGAATCATACAAATTATTTTGTTTCCCAGTGCATATAAAAGTTATGTTTAGGGCTTCCCTGGTGGCGCAGTGGTTGAGAATCTGCCTGCTAATGCAGGGGACACGGGTTCGGGCCCTGGTCTGGGAGGATCCCACATGCCACGGAGCAACTAGGCCCGTGAGCCACAACTACTGAGCCTGCGTGTCTGGAGCCTGTGCTCCGCAACAGGAGAGGCCGCGATAGTGAGAGGCCCGCGCACCGCGGTGAAGAGTGGCCCCCTGCTTGCCCCAACTAGAGAAAGCCCTTGCACAGAAACGAAGACCCAACACAGCAAAAATAAATAAATAAATTAGTAAACTCCTACCCCTAACATCTCCTTTAAAAAAAAAAAAAAGTTATGTTTACACTATAGTGTTGTCTATCATGTGTTTTGGGGGAGGTGAAATTTCTTCCTTACCCTTCTGGAGTTCTTTTGGTTGGTCTAATGATTAAATTGACACAGACAGACTAACAGGAGGAAAAAAAAAAGTTTGTATTCACAGAGGGCTCATGAAAATGGGACCCCTGAAAGTGACCAAAACGGGCTGTTTATGTGTCATTTTTAGACAAAGAAACAATTATTTGTGAAGATTTAAGAAAACAAAGGTGCTTCTACTTGGAGCATCAGACTAATCAAGACGTAACAAAGTTTGTTTACACAGTTTTCTTAGCCTTGAATTCCCTAATTCTGGTGATAAGGATGCTTTCTATACTCCTGGTATAGGGAAAATACCTTCACATGGGAGATTTATTTCCTGCTTTTAGGGAGAAAGACGGGGATCAGAGTGTTTTTTAGTATCTTTTTACCTCCACAGGGTGTTTCCCAAGTTACTCTAATTCAAAATAATCAATAAACCATTGAGTCATATTTTGGGGTGGCCTTCCCTGGGCCCCAACAGAGTGCAATGGCATTATGTCTTTAAAACACAAATGTGCATACCTTAATTTAAAAATACTTTATGCTAGAGAAATGCAAATCAAAACTACAGTGAGGTACCACTTCACACCGGTTAGAATGGGCATCATCAGAAAATCTACAAACAACAAATGCTGGAGAGGGTGTGGAGAAAAGGGAACCCTCTTGCACTGTTGGTGGGAATGTAAATTGATATAGCCACTATGGAGAACAGTATGGAGGTTCCTTAAAAAACTAAAAATAGAATTACCACATGACCCAGCAATCCCACTACTGGGCATATATACCCAGAGAAAACCATAATTCAAAAAGACACATGAACCCCAGTGTTCACTGCAGCTCTATTTACAATAGCCAGGTCATGGAAGCAACCTAAATGCCCACTGACAGACGAATGGATAAAGAAGATGTGGTACCCATATACAATGGAATATTACTCAGCCATAAAAAAGAACGAAATTGGGACACTTGTAGAGACGTGGATGGACCTAGAGACTGTCATACAGAGTGAAGTAAGTCAGAAAGAGAAAAACAAATATCATATATTAACGCATATATGTGGAATCTCAAAAAATGGTACAGATGAACTGGTTTGCAGGGCAGAAATAGAGACACAGAGTAGAGAACAACCATATGGACACCAAGGGGGGAAAGCGGGGTGGGGGTGGGGGGTGGGATGAACTAGGTGATTGAGATTGACATGTATACACTGATGGAGAAAACCAATATAAGCAGGAAGAGGGATTAATATCCATTAGGGCCTGAAGATTTATATGTGGCTAGAAGTTGATGTTATGATCCAAAAGATATCATATAACCAAAAGTAATATAACAACTTTATATTCAATTCAGCAAATGAAGCCTGACCAAATGCAGAGAAAAATCATCATTTAGGGCTTAAAAGAAATGAGATTGCTGTGTAAAACTCTCATATTAAGTCAATCAGTAAATTAAGAAATAATGGTTAATTTTAGAATGTTTTAACTGAAAAATCAGTAAGAAAATTTTATTGACAGCATTGGATTATTAATACAATTAACCTTAAGGGAATAAAAAAAAGATTATGTCTTCATCCTTCTAGAACTTCACTCTGTTTTTCAGCAAATGACACCCACCCAATTGCAAATATATTTGAAAAGCTGATATGTGCAAATGTTGTTTTTTTAAAACATGTACGTAATGAGAATGCATGGAGAGATTTGTTTCTTTGGTAAATTTTTTCAAGAAAATTCTTTTTGCTGTGTGCAAAGCATTGACAGAATCCGTTGTCCAAAGCTTCAAGTCTAGGCCCCAGACAGTTTGGCCTTGAATATGCCTCTTGACCCAGAGGCAGGCAGGAGGCGCCTAGTCCACTGATACTTGGAGATCTTTTTAGATGAAAATTAAGAAGCCACTCTCCTTCTATCCTGCTCACTGCCTAGAGTAGAGACTGACATTTTCTGCAGGGAATCCTCTCTTTCCTGTGGGTGTAAGTCTAAACAACTCTGGTTCTGCTCACCAGATAAAGGGAAGATGCTAAAACCACATCAATCCAAGAGCTGCCGAGCGGTGACTGCAAACGGTGTGCCTGTGGCTTTGTGATTCCCCAGGGTTCGCGTCTGTGTAGAAAGGCCTTCAGAATCCATGAGCAGAGAAGTAATAATAAGAGCAATAAAAACAGTAACAGAGCTGAACACCATCAGACTGTAATTGCTCTGGCATCAGAGCAAACAGTCCTCCCGTCGGCCCATGCGGCTTTGATACCCAACTGCTCAGGAGGGAACAGCTGGAAATCCCAGCAAGCAGGCTACATGTTAGCAGACTTTGTTCACTTCAAACGGGGAGAAATGTTTTATTTTTAATGGAACTCTTCCTGTCAGTCTTGTCTTCTTCCTTCCTGCCTCCAAACTCCTACAGCCATCTCGTTCTTGCATGAGGGGGAGTGTTCAGGTTACAGCCCGTTGATGGCAAAAGAACTGGGATGTGTCCTCAGGCAGAGAGACTTACAGGTTCAAGATGCAGCAGCAGGTAGCAGGAGATAGGCGCGTGCTGCTGAAATTCCAAAGAGAAGGCGGTGGATGCCATACTCAGGAGAGAGAACACATACTAGGCATGTAGCTGAGGATATATACCACATCCACCACCTTCAGGACTAGATCACAGAGTCCTGGACTTCAGCAGGGTCTTATTTTAAGAAAACTAAAAGTCTCCCTGCTTCAAATCATCTCCATTAATCTGACAATTACTCAGATGCCTCTTATTAATAACTTTAAAATAATATCCATTCATACATAAAATAACACCAAGTCTTAACATTGCTTATGAATGCCTCACTGCTATTTGGCCATTCAGTGGAGGTCTGGGGCTGACAGGAATGAGATACAGAGCAGGTCAATTCTGGAAAAAGAATCAGAAGTCTGGAAATCTTCAGGTTTTCTCTGAGCCTCTTGAGGGCAGGAGTTGGTAGGAGGGATTGGCAATAAACGAGGCAAGGAATTTTCTTCATTCAAAAAGAAAAATCCTGATTTCCTTCTGTCTTTATACACATTCTCCTTTGCTTTCTGTGTAATACAAACTGCCAACCTGGCCTGCTTGTACAAAAGGAACGTTACCATAACCCATTCATTGAATCCACACGATAATTGGGATTACATCCCAAACACCCTCCTCCAGATTTATTCATTGAATGCAATGAACTAGGTAGATCTCATGACTTCTAGCTCTTATGCCATAGAAGTTCAAATCAGAAATATTCTGTGAAATATGTAAATCGATATTTTAATCTTTATTCAAAGGCAAGTCTTTTTCTAGTCGACGTTGGTAGTGGATTGGAAACTCGAATGAGGCTGGGACTTGGAGAGGGAGGTACAGAGCATTGCTTCCTTCCAACTCATTTACTGCTATTTTGGGTACCTCCAGTGTTAGACGCAAGGAAAGGTCATACAGGAGAAAGATCCAGCCTCATATGGTGGGTGCAGTTACCCTCTGATGTGGAGGCCATCTGGGGGCAGATGTACAATTGCTGTTCTTTGGATTTTCCTATCAGGGGGTCTTCTCACTTTCTTGACAGATAGCTCTCCATTCCAGGTGGCTGCTTGAGAGCCTGCTACACAGTCCCTAGAGAGCATTTCCTTTCCCACATGGTGGCTGGTGTTTCTTTACCATTCCGGATGGCTCAGCTGGATGTGGCCTGAGGCGGCCCTTTGCTGTCTACCTCTTGCACAAGCCACTCATCTCTTAGTGTCTCCCTCTTGCACAAGCCACTCATCTCTGAGGAAACACACATGCATCCTTTGCCCAGAGAAATGATCCCAACCTAACTGGGTCTCTGACTCACCATCAAATACAGTTATTCAGCATATTGCTTTTCCTCTAGATTATGGGAATACAACCCCAATGCACTATGACTCCCAAACTCCAGGGGTCACATATCAGGCTATCCCAGTGATCTCAATGAAGCTACTCCTCCAGGCTTGAGGCAGGTAAGGGGAAATGGGGTGGAGTCCATGTGATTTTATCCAGATCAACTCTCTTTCTACTCTGGCCTCTTTCTACATTCTTGATCTGGCTAACGGGGTCAAAAGTCATGGATTGGATGGTAAATATTTCCTTTGAAAATTCCTATTTTTTTCAGCCACTCTTTTTAGTACTGGGTAGTATATATACCCGGAAACTTCAGAGGTAATTTTCACACCCAATTACACAATGGATCCACTCTAATACTTTGTATTTTCTATACAAGAGTATAGAAAGGGCTTTGCACTGATTTTCCCA
This sequence comes from Pseudorca crassidens, assembly GCF_039906515.1. NCBI lineage: Eukaryota > Metazoa > Chordata > Mammalia > Artiodactyla > Delphinidae > Pseudorca > Pseudorca crassidens. Next base: position 141,775,733 of record NC_090296.1, on the reverse strand, counting down.
GTCTCTTGCACAAACTTATTTATAAAAAATGTAGTATTTAATGATGTTGAAGACCGCAGGCTCTGATCAAATGGAAGCAAGATTATGATTTTTCAGGATGACTAGACAAACAATTGCTTATCTCTATTCCTCTAGCCATTGACTAAATGATTGTGCAGACAAATCCCAGTCCACAAAGCACTTGTAGATGTAGCTCATTTTAATTCTCCTTTTACTCTCTTTATCTCATATAATAAAAGGTTGAGTTTTTAAAAAAAACAATGATAATTGTGTGGACAAATATATGTGTAAATATTACATTTTAAAGCCTACATGCAATGACAATGTAGAGCACTTTGATCACCTCAAAGGAGAAGCCTTATTAATCATTCCCTTGGTTTCCAAACTAAGTTCCTTAGGTAGGACCAGCTCGTTCTTTCCCTACTCAGATAAACTGTGACCTTCTTGGGAAAGGGGTTATACCCTATGAATGTGTCTGTGCCTGGCCCCTCACTCAGACTCCGGGACTGATTAGACACTGATCAATATTTGCTGAGTAAAAAGTGAGGCTTCTACTGAATATCTTCTATCAGGCATTTTGCTGAGAACCTTCTAGGTATTATCTCCAATTCTCATCACAACCACATAAACGATGGTGTTAACATTTCCATTTTACTACCAAGACTAGAGCATAGAGCAATCACATATCCAGCCAAAAATCACACAGTTGGTAGTAGCAGACCTGGGATTTCAACCCATAAAATTGTCTGACTCTGAAGCCAAGTGTAACAACAACAATACCTTTCATGGTCAATTTAGGTATTAGGTTCTTCATTGATAGAAACACTGTAGGATTGCAACCGAGCAGGACCCTGTGGGGTCTTCCTGGGACAGACCACCCCCATGTCCTCTGCCTGCCTCTTGTCTATAGAGAAACTTTAGCCAAAGAGAAAATTCAATCAGAGAAGTAAGAAAATGCAAAAACAAAGGAAAATAGTCAAACAAGACAAAATAATAATAGTTTAGTCATTAAACAAAGTAAATAACCCTTAGTTCCTCCTCAAGGGCTACAGATAACATTCGGAGCCATATCCTGTGAGCTGTTTTGTAGATACTGAAACCCTGTCCCCAACCCCCAGTGGAAGAAGTTAACTACATGATGACCAACCTGTAGCCATGACATAACAACTGGCCTCAAGGAAATGGGAACAAACTGATCTTGGAACTGAAGACTAACTGTACTTAAAACAATCAAGATGACACTGATCAGACTAACATGTGACCCAACTTCAAGATGACTGTTAGAGCCAACTGTGCTGTTCTGCACGTGGCCCCCTCCCTCTGCCTGTGCACCCCTGACACTCCCCTTTAAAAGCTCTTGCCCGCTGATTGGCAGTTAGGAGTTGGTTCTTGGACACAAGTCCACCTTCTCCCCAAGTTGCTGGCCTCCTGAATAAAGTAACCTTTCCCTTCCTACCAACACTTGTCTCTCAAGTATGGACTTTCCAGCAGTGAGCAGCCGAACCTGAGTTTGGTAACAAGGTGTGTTCCTGTTGGGTTCATTCATTGATTCGTTTGTTCATTCACTGTTTACTCTTTTAGACCTTCATCATACTGTTAGTGAGCACTGTGGTAGATTATTCAGGGCCCAATCCCACACAATAAAGTTACTTATTGTCAGCTTAGGCATAGGCTTGAGATCTCTTTTACCAGAAGGTCTGTAACCCTAATGTATCCCTTCCTACTTAGACACTGCGAAAATAATAAGAAAAATGCTATAAAATAATCAGTGAAAAAAAGAGCAGTCTTCCTGTGAAATGATGTTAACTGCAAGACATGCAGTTCTGAGGTGAAATATGAAATTTCTGCCTAATAGAGTAAGAATTAGATGTCAAGACGGAGGCAAGATGTGTATTCTCTCTTTGGAGGGAGGTTTAAGGGAGAGGGTGGGGGATGGCATACTCTTTTGGTCAGCCCAGTCTCCAACAACTGTACAATCTGGCTCCCAGATGCCTCACTGCAGGTTGCAGCTACACGCTCTACATCTCAGCAAGCATCCATCCAGTTGGAAAAATAAAAGGCTGTTTTTCCTTACTTAGAGCCATCTTCAGTGTCTACCACCAACTACTTTGGAGCTTTCAGCTACCCTAGCTACTGAGGACAGAGAAAACAGGAAGCCCTCTCACCATGAGCACGGCCTTGCATGAAGCTATTGGTGACTATTTCCCCACCTCCTGCTCCAGTCTCTCTTCCTATATGTTGAAGTGGGGTGCAGTGCAAGGCATAGTAGGCTCAAATCTGACTTTTCTTAGTAAGCCCTGGGAACTTATCTGCTCAAGGGGGGCTTTTTTTTTGAATATGGAGTATGGAATGACTTGTACTGCAATCTGCTAGCTCCAATTCTCAGAAGAAAGTCCCAATCAAAATTCTGTTACACTAGCAATAAGAAGACCTGGATTATAATTCTGGTCCCATCAAAACCTTCCTGTGTGATTTGAGGCATTTCTACTTTCTCTTTAGACTTCAGTTACCACATTTGTAAGATACAGCTGGAAGTTGAGTTCTAATGGCCAATTCTAATACTCCTCCCCGTTCTAGCATTCCATGAGTCACCTCGCCCTGCCCACATGGAAAATTGCTCTCCTTAGTGTTTCTATGACCACATTTAAAAAATCAAACCCCAAACCCATGGCAAAATGATTAGATTATTAGTGGGGGTGATAAGGCAAAAGTCAGAAATATACTTCAGCCTATGACCTCTATCTATGGAGTTTCTGTAACCACACACCCACATAAGCTTTGAATTAAACAATCCTGGATAAGGTCAAGACTTATGATTCAAGGTAAGAGTAAGTCTACAAATGAGAAACACTGACTAGAACCAAATTCCAGGAGGCCTCAAGAGTTATACTTATAAAATGGGACTCATAATCTCATTTTGTGAGAAGCTGTAAAAACTCAAATGAGATAAGAATAATTAGTGATAGAAGCATCTGGGATATTATTGAATCATATTATTTAGTCCAGGATCAGAACAGACCAATAGAGATGTCAGTATACGTTAGTCAGTAAAAACAAAAACAAAACAAAAAAACACTACTAGGGCTCATTCAGACTTAACAAATGCTAAGATTTAACAGTAATTCATTCAAAAATGTATAGTAAATTCCTTCCCAGTGCCAGACATTATTACATTGTTCTCAGGCTGAGGACACAGCCCCTCCCCCCTCAGGGAACCTGGTATAGAGAAGTTATGTTAATAATTGTTTTATTATAGTTTTGAAAGTGCTGTGACCAAAAAGCGCAGAATGCTATGAGAATACATTAAAGGGACTCTAATCCAACCTGGATAATTATACTGATCATGTTCTCTTATATATATAAATATACTATATGACATATATATAAATATAAATATACTATAGACATATATATGCTATTTACATTTATAAACTAGATAGATACATAGATAGATAGATAGGTAGATTGATAGAAATGACACAGAAATAGTAATAGTGATAAAGTTTAATCTTAAACAATTCTAAAGAAGGTTAAGGTAAGATTATCTCTGAACCCCCAATAACCAGGTCCCCTGACCCTACGCCCAGGATGCTTCCCACCAGGACATCATAGCTGCTAGCTCACTGGAGGCCTTTGCTCCCTATTTCCCTTTGTGTTATATGCCCCAGGTCACTGGCCCATTTTATAAACCCAGAAGTAGGAGATTTAACAAAGATGTGTTTTTTTCTATGATATGGAGTCCAGGTCACCAACTTCAGTTTGGGCAGAACAAGACCACACACAGATGACACTGTGCTTACCCATATATAATGGAGTATTTCTGGAGGAAACTATTAACCATGAATCTGAAAAAGTGACCTCCATTTAGCAATAACACCAAGTCTTTCCTTGGCATTTTTATATCCTACTGTTAGTCACTTTTCCAACCCATGGGGCAATGGATTTCCACTCTAAATGTCATCTCTAGTCAATACGTGTGTGTATATATATATATATATATATATATATATATATATATATATATATATATATATATATATATACACACACACACACACACACACCATATTTTATGCATCTCAGTAGCTTTACACAGGCATTGTGGTTCTGCCCTGAGGCTGGCTATAAATAAATTGACAGTCTGGTTTCCTACAAATGCTGTCAGAGAAGGTTCTTGTTGAATACTAATCACAAAGTCTCATGAAATGAGAGAAGCTTGTGTCAAGAAGCAGGAGGAAACCAGCATTTACTGAGGCTGGAAAACCAATTGGCCAGAGGAACTCAGTTGGCCTTTGGGGCTTGTACAGTTGGCCTTTGGGGCTTGTGCAGTTGGCCTTTGGGGCTTGTGCAGTTGGCTGTGTCCTAGCTCAGTTTCCCGTTCTCGAAATACTTCTGGGGACCAGAGAAAAGGCTGCCTAGGCCTTAGCGGAAGGGCTAGGATGGATAGTTGAGCATATCAGCAAAAGAAATCAAACTGATAAATGAGGAAGGTGAGGGTCTCAGAAGCAGCAACAGTCGGTATGAGAGGAACCAAGTGATCTTCAAAAGAAATAAGTTAAGGTTCAGGGAACCAACAAAAACTAGCAGAAAAATACCCAAACTCATCAAACAAAGACCTCCGTGACTTGAGCTATTACACTGAAAGTGCAAAAACGGGCCAGGCACCAAGCTTCGTGCTCTGTACGATATTCCACTACTTCTCTTAGTTGTATCTATAATATATAACACAATATGCATGATCTATTATACATTATATATGATGTATAACACATTACATAACATATATTTATATTTATAGCAGCCCAATGGGGGTAAGCATTTTGTCCCCATTTTATGGATGCTCAGGAAGGTGAACCAACTTGCCCATTATTTGAATTGTCCCCTCATCTTTCTGCCATATCATACTTCGGGCCTATAGGAATCTCTTGCTCCAGTCACACGACACCTAAGCCATAGGTTCCTCATGATGTTTATCCCAACCCGAGCCCCAGCTCCCTACTCAATGACCTCTCCTCCTAACTGTCCAAATTGTACACCTTCTTGCAGTATTTCCTGACCACTACAAGGTAACAGTGACTTTCCCTCTCGCCAGGAACAAGAATGACCATCACAGCAGCAGCAACTGCATTTCTTGAATATCTAAGAACACAAGTGCCCTTTCTAACTTTCCAAATGGTGTATGTTCTTTTTCTCAATATATATATGGACTTGATGGTAAGAGAGCGCCTCCTAAAAGTTAGATGTGTCCAGAATTGTACACAGTATAAGATGCTTCACAAATACGGGCGAGGAAGAAGAGGAGGAAAAAGGAAAAAAAAAAAAAAAGAAGAAGGGAAAATACTGATTATGTACCTCTCAATGTTAGTTTGAAGAAACTTAAACATTCTTTATTTTAATGTTTGTATATTTTCCACTGAATACTTACTAGTGAAGATGTAATTGCCCATATTGGTACTTAGAATCCAGCGTCAGTTGGCTACTCTGGTTTCTGTCTTCCAAATGTGTACTCAGTTATGCTCCAACTGCTGGGAAACAGTGGGAGGGCAAGCTGCTGATAGGTGCTCACAGTTCAAAGAAATATGAAAGGAAGGTTTGTTTGCATTCTCTGAACACCTGTACCTGCTGGCTCATGATTTTTCCAGGGAAGAATGCATTTCAGAGTTTGGGATCAGCCCCAGATTCGTCCCACCGGATACATTCGGAATGACTGTCAATTGATCCAATAAGCCCTTGCATCTGCACCCTGCCTGCACCTTCCCTTATGGATGAATGCATCACCTCTCCTGGTAGACTGTTAGTGGGAGTTTTGGTTAACACAAGCCACCGTCAACTGCTTTACTATAATGCTGCTCTGAAAAGGAAAAGCTGTTGAAAAGATGTTACATTCCAACAGAGCAAAACCAGATGAAAGAGAGTCGAGAGTGGCAATCTCTTGGTGCCTGTGGCTATATGAAGCTCCTGTCTGATTTTGATGGTTACTGGCATCATTAGTCAAGGGAAGGCTGTGTGTAAAGTTTATTTCTCCATGGCTGCCTGACTTGGCAGGGCCAGGTCATCAGGAAAGCCCTACCGTGAAGGGGACCAGGAGGTCAAAGACCACTGCCCACCCCCACCCCCCACCCAAAGGAGAGCTGCAGTGACACCTAGAGGAGAAGGCTTGAAATGGAAGGGGTCACCAAAAAGTTACCCTGACCCATACCATCTCCTACCCTCTAAAAATGTAAGTGGGTCCTACAGTGAAAGCAAAAAAAAAAAAAAGCCAATACAAAACCAAAACTAAAACCCTATGATGTGCTCTATAAAGCCTTGATCAGGGTCCTGGGACTAATGAACACCAAACATCATAAGCTATTTCTTTTCAAGGAAGAAACGCTAAATACAAGATCATGGGAAGCCAGCCCACCGATATGTTTTCGTTTGTTTTTTGGCCCACACATTTCTTTCCTAAATGAAATTACTCACCCATGTAATAAAAATTTGAAGACTTTACATTAAAATAGATATTTATCTTATATATTTGAAAAACAGGAAGATCTGAAAATGCATGTCTGCTTGCCAACAATTTGGTTGAGCTGTTGGCAGAGGGCTGGAGACTGCAAGAAAGGCATATATCTAGATGACCAAAGACCCCTACACAACATTTCCCCTCTCCCCTCCTTTTCACTCATTCATGTCATCTACTTGGCCCCTAGAGACATCTGAGCTGTGGCTCCGAAGAAAATGTTGGCGATTGGATTATCAGCAAAACCCAGCAGTCATTCTGCCAATGATAAAATTTTCCCTATGAAAGGACTAATATTCTAACTGTGGTTTCCTCTTACCTCCGCTTTGGGACAAGCTTTTTATCAAACAGCTCACATTTATCGGTTCTAATCTGTTTTCATTTATAGCATAGACTAATTGCAGCTCCCTCATAAAGTAAGAGTTGGGAAATGCAGCTGAAAAAAAACTAAGCTCCAGGATTTAGTTTTGTTTTGCGTTCTGTCTCTGGGAGCCTCAGACACTGCCTGGTTCTGGCCCAAGGTGATGGCACTTATTCATCTGCAGCTGATGACCATCAAAAGGGAAAATCGGGCTTCCCTGGTGGCGCTGTGGTTGAGAGTCCGCCTGCCGATGCAGGGGACACGGGTTCGTGCCCCGGTCCGGGAAGATCCCACATGCCGTGGAGCGGCTGGGCCCGTGAGCCATGGCCGCTGAGCCTGCGCGTCCGGAGCCTGTGCTCCGCAACGGGAGAGGCCACAGCAGTGAGAGGCCCGCGCACCGCAAAAAAAAAAAAAAAAAAGGGAAAATCAACCTGATGAAAGAAGTGTTTTAAATTAGTTCCTCCTCCCTCATACTCGATATGCCAGCATGCGTCTCTTCCATCTGGGAACCCAGACACCCCGTGGTCACTAGGGGAGCAGCAGAGGAAGGGTGAATCAACCCATTAGGGACAATAAGGTTAAAACCTTGGCACTTTTATTAGCTTTGATTTGTGTTGCTTCCAGGGCTCAAGTGCAGGGTTTATAAAAAAGCAGCAAGCAGTTAGAGATTGTGTACTGCTCCTCGCTATGTTTTATATCCGATGTCCGTAAAAGTTTTATTGGATTATTGGTAGGGTGTTTATTTGCCTGAACACCAAAAGTCCTGCTAGGCCTTGAGAATAATATAGAGAGAAGGGGCTTTGTGATATTACAGAATGTGGGAACAAGTGGTAGGTGGCAACGCTCTGGGTGGCAGGGAAAGGAGAAATGAGCAGTCGCTAAAGTGCACTGTGTATGGACCATAATTTAAGATGAGGTCACTGAACAGACGTGGAGGGAGCCCACCAAGCCAGCGCTAACTATTCCTTATTTGTGAATCATGGACCCCTGGGATATTTGTGATGATTTAACTCATTTGGTTTGCAATTGAGGGGGATTATGTGAAAAGGCCACTTGGCAATATTCCAATTGGTTGATGGGGGAACGAGCCTTTAATAAAAATAAAATGAAAATACATTCTCATGGATAAACTTTTGTAGGCTCTACACCAAGGATTCTCTACCTCAGCACTTTTGACATGTGGGCTGGAAAATTCTTTGTTGTGAGGACTGTCCTGTACATTGCAAGGTGTTTAGCAACATCTCTGGCCTCCACCTGCTAGATGCCAGTAATATACCTACCTAGTGAGAACAGCCCCAAATGTCTCTAGATAGGGCCAAATGTCCATGGCGTTGAAGAGTCGGGTGAGGGGCAAAATTTTACCCTGTTTAGACTTCTGCTTTACACAAACTAAAGTGTGTGTGTGTGTGTGTGTGTATGCGCGTGCGCGCGTGTGCACATGCTGGGGAGATTTAATGCAGTTACTCATAAAATTCAGAGAGAAAACTCCAAACACAAGAATTATAATTAATTCCCTCAAAATGAGTCTCAGAATGGGGTCCCAGAAATTAAAGTTGGGAGATTTTTAAGAAAGGAAAGCAAATAAGCAGTCAATAGAGCACTAGCTGTAGGTAAATCTTACCCCCAAAAAGGCTTCCATCTACAACCTGAGCTGTGAAATACGAAGCACTTACACTGCATCCCAGGGTGTTTACATTGATCCCGAGACAACATCTTTCTAGAAGTTCTAAGCCAAGAAGGATAAAAACCTCCAGTAGCCAGAAAACGTTTTTGTTTTTGTTTTCATTTTGCCTTACAACATTAAAGCTTGGTTCATATCTTCAGATCTTCAACAACAACAAAATTAAGAGGCAGAGTCCCTTATGTTTCTCTGTAAGAACCACAGAAGTGGGCATTGATTTTGTCCCCTTTTTCACTAAGTGGAGTATGTCACAGCTACTAAAATCTCCCGGGTTGCTTGAGTTGAACAAGACACGTGGGGAAACTGGTTTCCTCTAAATATTTTCTGTCAATCTTTTGACTCAAAATAACATTTAAACTGGAAGTGCACTTTGGTTTAAGCACAGGTGTCCAAGTTACTCTTATGGCAGAGGTTTCTCTTTTATCATATCGGGGAAAAAATGGGGAAAGATAGTGAAGATCAGCCATTTGTTAGACTATCTCACACAATGAAACTGTTCTAAGCAATTAGAGTACAACTGAGTCAGGGAATATCAATTTCCATGAAGGTGTCTACAAAATTCTCCAAATGTGATCCATGTAGAGCCCACACCAGAGCCATGGGATGACACTGGTTAAAAATAGATAATCCCGGGCCCCACCACCAGATCCACCAAATCAGGAACCCCAACGCTGTGGTCTGATGAGATGCATTTTTATCAAGATAATTTTATGCTCATTAAAATGTGAAAGCTACTTAATTGGGTTGTAGGTTGGAGGAACATAGGAAAGATAGGAAAGGGAGTCTTGAAGATACTTGAGTGAATAATACCAGAATTTCCTTCTCAGAAGCAAGCCGATTTGAGGATTTGAACCAAGAAGTGCTAGGGGATTCACTAACTACAAGGTTTTTCAAGAATCACTGCTCTGCCAATGAACTGTGAAGTCAATGAAATCCGCAAATCTGACTTACTTGGGATTTATCCTTGTCAGATAGCAGTATGGGTAAGACTAACGGAAGCCTACAGAAAATTAGATGACACCTGTATTCAGAATCCAAGATGAGGGGACTTGGGAAAGAAGAATCCAGATAGTGTGCTGATCTACACGCCTGCCAATCTGTGACTCAATGTTAATTATTGGTGGGCCACAAATCTGAACTTTACAGGCATCTTGCCTTAGAGTTTTTAAATTCAGGTGGTTTTTTTCTTTGCCCTTTTTAAAGTAGTGGCTTTTTGTTTTGCTTTTGTTTTCAGATAATCTCATGTGGAATAAAGAGAAACAAGAAACAGGATGCTCAAGCTGGAAAAAAGGTATGTTGCCTTTTCATACTCTGGGGAGGCTGCAATTCATCTGTTTCCAAACATCTCAAAATGACATTGGTTTACAGAAAGTTAATTCCCTTTCATAATTATTCTAGCTAAAGGTATTACCTCCATGGTGTCAGAGACCCAGGTTCTCAATAACATAAATGCATGTAGCGTCCATTGTCAAGGTTATGGTCCCAGATGACTGGCACATGCCCTGCACATTCATTTGATTGTCCAGAGATGCTCACATGGCCATCCTTAATTAGAAGGAAGCTGGCAAACAGTTTTTATTTCTGTGGCTGTGTACCAAGCTCAAAGTGGGAGAAGGGATTCTATTACTATTAAAGAATGGGAGAATATTTGAGGAAAACTAGCAGTCTTTTTCACAAAACTCAATGCCCTCAAAAGAGAAATTGTACATATACTCTAGCTCAGCGGTCCCCAACCTTTGTGGCACCACGGACCAGTTTCGTGGAAGACAATTTTTTCCATGGGGTGGGGGTGGGGGTTGGTTCAGGCGGTAATGTGAGCGATGGGGAGAGGCAGATGAAGCTTCGCTGGCTCACCTGCCGCTCATCTCCTGCTGTGCGGCTTGGTTCCTAACAGGCTGTGGACCGGTACCAGTCTGTGGCCCGGGGGTTGGGGACCCCTGCTCTAGTCTATTGGGAAACCAGAGTACGTTAAAATGCCCATGAAAAAAATGTTGAAAAAACACAATCCAGAATAATTTTTGTAATTTTTAAAAATCTGACGTATACTGTACATTAAAAAGATAGAAGGAAATGTAACAAAGTGTCAATTTTCTGAATATACCTATTTTTCCTTATCGAGTCTAAATCCTATGACCAACCACTATAATCACTCACTTGTAGATGTTTTCAGCTCTGCTTTCCTTACCATCTCTTCCCCACCTGCTTCCTTCCAAGTCACTGAATATAGGAAGGGAAAACACATCACCCTTCTGTCCGGTATCACTTTCAACTCACGACCAAAACGTTCATGAGTGCTGAAATGCTGCCAAATTTAGAGTATGTTTCTCTTGCCCATTTATTCCTTCAGACTCCTGTTGAACCATTTCTCACCTTTTCCTTTTACCTGAAACTTCCAACAAGTCTTCCCGGAACATCCTCATTCACAGCTGATAATCTTTCTACCAATTTCACTGACAAAATGGAAGCAATCAAAGGCGATCTTCCAAAAATCCTCAGGATCCCTTCTACCCATCTTCAAGAATCTATTTTCATGCACGTCGCTTTCCTTGTGTTACTATGAATAAACTCTCCATGACCCTGCCTCATGCTAATCCCTCCATGGATGCATTAGATTCCCTGTCTTCACCCCCATGCAAAGACATCCATCCAACAATTCTTGCCCCCTCTTCTACATTCTCAGTTTCTCTTTACTAGATCATTCCTATCAGCATAAAAATTATATTATTACTCTGTCTTAAAAAATAAAAATTTCGGACTTCCCTGGTGGCGCAGTGGTTAAGAATCCACCTGCCAATGCAGGGGACACGGGTTTGAGCCCTGGTCCGGGAAGATCCCACATGCCGTGGAGCAACTAAGCCCATGAGCCACAACTACTGAAGCCGGCGTGCTTAGAGCCCGTGGTCTGCAACAAGAGAAGCCACCACAATAAGAAGCTCACACACTGCAACGAAGAGTAGCCCCCGCTCACCGCAACTAGAGAAAGCCCGTGCACAGCAACGAAGACCCAATGCAGCCAAAAATAAATAAATAAAATAAATAATTTTTAAAAATAAATAAATAAATAAAAATAAAAGATTTCTTGGTGTCACCTTAAAAAACAAAAAAGGCCCCAGACTATGCTCCCATTTTTCTATTCCTCTTTGCAACAAAACTCCAATTCCTATTTTATTCTAGCAACCCCATCACTCTACCAAACCCCCTCCAGTCACTCTGGCCACCTTAGCGTTCCTCAGGAATTCCAGACATGCTCTCACCACTGCACTGACTCTTCTTCTTTCTGGAATGTTCTTCCATCACATATCTGCATGTCTCACTATCCCATATCTTCAAATCATCAACCAAATATCACCTTCTCAACAATACCCCCCACCTACTTCTCCCCAGATAATCCCAAACCCTCTTTCCCTTCACTTATTTTAATAACATTTATTACCTTTATATAATCAATATGATTCATATATTACACATATTCATGTATATAATATACAATGTATATTGAAAATTGAACAAGTTATAATGTCAGCTGCATGAGAATAAGGATTTTTTTCTATTTTGTTCATTGATGCAGTTTTGACCCTTAAAACAATGGCTGGCATATAGTTAGGGAATTAACAAATATGGGACATGGGTGATATTTTTGTAATGTTTTCGTATTTTAAATATTTTCTACTTTACAAATTATCTTTAATGCGTCATTATGTTATCTATATAGTGAAAAAAATGGCATATTGACATTGAGATATTTACATTCTTAGTTTTACTTCTAGCTCAATCAAATAGTAGACTTTTAATATTAGATAAATCAATTAACTTATCTCACTTAGTTTTTATTTTTTAATTTTATTTATTTATTTATTTATTTGCGGTACGTGGGCCTCTCACTGTTGTGGTCTCTACCGTTGCGGAGCACAGGCTCTGGACGCGCAGGCCCAGCGGCCATGGCTCACGGGCCCAGCCGCTCCGCGGCATGTGGGATCCTCCTGGACCGGGGCACGAACCCGCGTCCCCTGCATCAGCAGGCGGACTCTCAACCACTGCACCACCAGGGAAGCCCTAGTTTTTATTTTTTAAGGATACTAGTTTTGGTTATCTGAGCTGAAGAAGATCATGTAAGAGAAGGCAACAAAGCAATGTTCAACTATATAAATTGTATCCCTATCCAACTACTGGATAATTAAAGGTTTGTTTTTTTTAAATGTATCTTTTAGAATGTATTTTTATATTTTAAGAATGAACAAGTAAAATCTAATTTCTTGACACCTATCAAGCACACATTAAGGCAGAATCTTTTCATGTTTTTCACTGTTACTTATTTAGTGATGAAAAATGGTATGATCAGGTCATAGCACTGACTAATCTCAAAACTGAGATGGTGATCCCCGGATCCCTATAACATCACACAGGACTTTATGGGGGAAATCGCTCATTGGTGAGATTAGCTATATTTTTGTGGATGGTCTTTCATTAAAAAAAAAAAAAAAAAAGACGACTAACCCAAACTCTGGGCTCTCAGTGTGGGAAGGGAACAACAGAAACATCTCTTTCCTCTCAGGGAAGGCTGGGGCCAAGGAAAAGTAAACAGAAAGATGTGGATAATGGAAACAAAGAAATAGAAAAAAACCTTTTCTGTGAGAAAGGGATGAAGGAGACTGGATAGGGCTCTCAAGTTCAAGAGGACTGTCAAGGGTCCAACATACCTATTTCCAAGAAGCCTGCTAATAGACACTAAACTGAAATTAACAAAGCCAGACAGAAGGAAGCCCTCCCTTTGGAGTTTTCACTGCCTTCAGGCAAGTCAGCAAGGCTCTCTGCAGAACTATTTACTTTGGAATTACCCATAATGCTTGACACCATGATAATTCCCTTCTGCCCTGAAGCATACTCTACTGACAGCATTGAAACTCTGTCAAAGGGAAAAAGTAAATGATTCAGCAAAACTGTTGTTACATAAGACAGGGAAATAAACATCCAGGAATTCTGCTACATGCCAAGATACATTCCCAACCTGGCCAGGGAAAGAAAGCGAGGATCTTACACATTCAGAGGAGTTAGACAAAATGCTCCTGACTCAAGCAATAAAAACACCTGACTGACATGTGGTCACACGTCAAACATAAACCTGAAATGCAATTGGAGGAATTTGAGGGGTTTTTTTCTTTTTCTTTTTCTTTTTTAAAACTTTGTTGTCATGGCCCAGAATTCTTCCTGCAAATACTTTCAGTTTTTGGTGGTGCAGTGAAAATAACATTGACCAGAAAACCAAGATTTTAACACAGGCTCTGACACCCCTGAACCAAATACTTAAACTCTCTCAACATCATTTCTAAGATCTGTATCTGAGTAGATAGGTTCATATCTTCTATAAAATCCCAGGATGTTTTGTAGCTTTCATTTTTTTGAACTATCAGTCAACAGTATCCTTGTGGCTTTCGTGGAAAGAGCATACTTTAGGCAATTTACCAAACTCCCCTGAGCCTCAGTTTCCCCATATGTGAAATGGAATCACAGTGGAAAAGGTACTTCTCAGATTTTAAAACTTAGGATTAAATCACAATGCATGCTTATCTTTCACATTTTTTTTTTAGTTTTGAAAAATTCAACTCTATAGAAAAGTTGAAAGAATAATATGACACTGTTACATCCTTCACCAATGTTTAACATCCTACCACGTCCTTGCTATTTTCATACAGACACACACACACACACACACAAATATATATGTATGTATATTACTTTTAGTGAACCATTGTAAAGTAACTTGCAGACCCTATAATATTTAACTCAAATATATCATCACATCATCTCCTAAGAGCAAGGAGACATTCTTCTATGTAACCATAAGACCACTGCACACTCAAAAAATTTAACATTGATAAAATAATATTAACTAATATACAGTGCATATTCAAAACTCTCCAGTTTAATCATACACTTGGTTGCCATAGCTACTGACTCTCCTTTACTCTAAAATAATCCTTCAGTTTTGTATGTTTGCTTCTCTAGTGCCTCACGATATTGACTTTTTTTTTTTTTAGCATTCAAGTCAATGGTATTATAAAACATTCCACACAAAAAATATGAACAAATCTCACAAACAGTGTTGAGTGAAAGATGCCAGACACGAGACAGTACAAAAACAGACAAAACCTATTTCTGCTGTTAGCATTAAGGACAGCAGTTACCTGTAGGTGTTAGTGACTAAAAGGAAACATGAGACTGAGTTATCAATGTTCAATTTCTTGACCTGGGTGCTAATTATATAAGTGTGTGTTCACATGTTACTTAGGAAATCAATTATTTAACTAAGCAATTATTTGTCATTAATAAATAAAAATTTATTTTAAATTTTAAAATAAACTAAAATTAATTTATAAATTATAATTTATAAAATTAATTAAGAAATAGAAAGAAATATAATGGAGTTGCTTTAATTCCCTACCTTCACTGTATAATGAATGAAGTAGTCAAAAATATATATGAATAGTGATGATTAGATTAACATAATTAACAAAAGTGTGTGAATAGACATATATTTAATTTCATATACCACAAATTGAAAAATGATTCTTTCTTTTTAAGCCTGAAAGGAATGGCTTAAAAATTGTGTCTATTGGGACACAAACCTGCATTAAGTTCTGCAAATTAGTCACTGTACAGACCAACGTTATTTGTTCAAGATTCAGTGAGAGGGGCTTCCCTGGTGGTGCAGGGGTTAAGAATCTGCCTGCCAATGCAGGGGACAGGGGTTCAAGCCCTGGTATGGGAAGATCCCACATGCTGCGGAGCAACTAAGCCCGTGAGCCACAACCACTGAGCCTGTGCTCTAGAGCCCGCGAGCCACAACTACTGAAGCCCGCGAGCCTAGAGCCTGTGCTCCGCAACAAGAGAAGCCATCGCAATGAGAAGCCCACGGGCACCACAATGACGAGCAGCCCCTGCTCACCGAAACTAGAGGAAGCCCACACGCAGCAATGAAGACCCAATGCAGCCAAAAATAAATAAATTTATATATTAAACAAAAAAAGATTCAGAGAGAGTAGAAATTTCAAAAATAACTTTACAAAGCCCTAACCATAGAAATTGAAAGCTGCTATTCTAAGAGCCCATTGAGTCAAAGTTTAAATACATAATAAAATACTAAACTACTTAGAAACTATCTTAAATAAAAGTATTATAAATCTACATAATAAATATAAGCATACATAAATCTGGATCCTTAATACTTTGCTGTTAAATGATGAAAAACGATTTTTAATTATCAAGAATTTAGAAAAAGAATATAGAAGCAGTCTTAAGGAAAATAGGAGGAAATGATAAAATGCAGCAAAAATTAATTATTGGAAACTGAGAAACAGCAGACATAAGCAAATCTAAGAGCTAGTTCTTTAAAAAGAAATTGATAAAAACAACAAAATTGTAACAAGTCTTATGAGAGCAATTAGAAAAATGATAATATATGTAAAATTTTTTGCACAGTACCTACATTGCCATCACTATTATTATTATTATTATTCAAAAAGAAAATCAAGGCTATGGTAATAGATATAGGGGCACATAGGAGATTAAAAATATGGCAACATATACAAAATGTTGGCTAACATATTTTTAAGATAGGACAAAATGAATGATACACTTGGAACAAATTACAAAATGGACTCAATAAGACATAGGAAACCAAAATAGACCAATAGAAAAATAGGAAAAATATGTTTGAAACACAGGAGAACCCTAAATGGTTTTAAAGTTAGATAATTTAAGTTATTAAAGGATGTCTTTTCAGTGAATATTGAGATTGTCTCATCAACATCTTATCTTTCCCTCTCACTATCAACAGCCCTGAGGAGTGGCTTATCCAGTATATCCAGGGTGGGACTCTGTTTTATCTAATCAAGGCAAAGTTCCTTTATTATCATGATTGGATCAGGTGACCCATCTAAAAGCCCATCAATTCATGGCATTTGCATGGCCAGAAAGTACAACTGACTCAATTCAAGACAATGAAACATAAAGCAGACAGTTTTTCTATGAAATTCTCAAAGAAGATACCTCCATCTTATGAGAACTTATAGAAGCCAGCCCTCTCTCTTCCGAACTGTAAAGATGTGATGCCATGCAGGGAGCTAGCTTGAAAAGTTTGTCACCCCAGAATGCAGAGTGGAGAAGTGAAAAGAAACCAAGTCATTGTGAATCAAACCAAGCCCCAAAGCCACCCATCCTCCTTACCATTCTTGTGCATAAGCACATAAACACATCTACTAATAAAACAGAACAAAACATTGTTAGTTTTCCTGTTGTGTGTAATATAAAAAAAATAAAATAAAAATCATTCTCCTAGAGTACAGAGAAAGATGGTAGCTACTCAGCATTTCTGATGAAGGTAGTACAACCCTAATTATAAAACTGAATAAAGAAAACACATTGAAATTGCTAATGTAGAATGCAAAACCCTAAATAAAATATTACCAAATAGATTTCAATATGATGTAAAGGGTAATTCACTAAGGCTAAATGGGATCTAGGCTAAGATTATAAAGATGGTTTACTTTTAGTAATGTATTAATATAATATTTCATGACTATAAGTAAAATTTTAGAAGCTAATCACCACAGTAATTTTAAAGACAAAAATTGAATGCTGGTTAAATCCCTTAGTGAGTTGGTGAATACATCTCCTTGCCGGAAGGATGGCACACCCTAACTCCCCAGGGACGGGACCCTTCCAGACATCACAGTATGTATCTCTTCGTGTGTCTGTTCATTCACTCGTATCTTTCATTATATGCTTCATTATGTGAACTAGTAAATGTAAGTATTTTCTTGAGATCTGTGTGCCATCACAGCACAGCAAATAATCCAACCTGAGGAGGGGGTTGTGGGAATTCCTGATTTACACCTGGTCAATTACAAATACTGGAGGCCCAGACATAGGATTGGCATCTGAAGCTGGGGGCAGTCTTGTGGGACTCAGCCCTTAACCTGTGGGATCTGACGCTAACTCCAGGTAGATGGTGTCAAAATTGAATTGAATTGTAGGACACCCAGCTGGTGTCAGAGAATTTGTTGGTGTGAGAAAAAAACCACGCATCCGGTATCAGAAGTGGAGTGGTGTCAGTGTGTAGAAGAAACAGAGTTTCTCCTTTCAGAAAATAAAGATTTAAAAAAATAAAACACAAAAAGTATGGACCGTAAAGGCAAAGATTGATAAACCTGTCTATGTGAAATTAACAACTTGAGTTCATCAATGAAAATACATCACAAAGAGAGTAAAAAGTCATACCATAAATAAGAATATATTTGCGACACTTATAATGACAACAAGTAGAATAAAAACAGAGCACCTGTGATTCAATTAGAAAAAGGTTTTCTAAAAAACAGAAAAATGAGCAAAGAATTTGAATGTTTCTCAGAAAACATGAATAACCTCTAAACGTGTGAAAAGTGCTTTACCTCACTTAGTAATGAGCAAAGTTATAATTAAAATCACATTGAAATAATATTTTGTATTCACGCTGTAAGTAAAACTTAAAAAGTCAGAAACCCTAAGTGCTGTGCAAGGAAAGAAATAGAAAACTTTGTTCACTGCTGGAGGGGAAGAAGGCTAGAATAAATACTTTGGGAGACATTTTGGTGTTTATCCAGTAAAACTGAATACATCCATATCCCACTACTCAACAACCTGACTCCTCAATATATTCCCTAGAGACATTTTTACACATTTGTTCTAGGAGACTTGTCATCTACAACAATGTTCAAAGCAATATTGCCTGTAATTGCAAAACAACCACAAAAACCCTGAAAACAACCCAAATAGTCATTAAGAATATAATGAACAGATACAGTATGGAATACTCACTATACTGCAGAGCAAAAGAATTATGACATGCATCCACATGTCATTATGATTTAAAACTACAATATTGTTGAATGAAAGAAATTAATGACAAAAAAGCACAGTGTGGTTTGACACTTATATAAAGGTCAAGTACGAGAAAAACTAAACAATGTGTTAATTAGGAATACACACATATTTGCAAACTTGCAAAGAAGAGGAAGAAAGTGATGATCACCAGAGTCTAAAGGCTGGTTACCTTGGGGAGTGGGGGAGAGTTGTGTGATTAGGGAAGTCACAATGGGGTGGCCAAGTAGTTGCATTGGTTCCTTTTCCTAAACCGAGTGGTGGAAACTAGAGTGTTTATCGTTGTTCTTTAAACAGTTCACATACATTTTACACATTCTTTGTGAATATGTTTTATATATTCTTATGTGCATAGAAAATATCTTAAAACAAAAGTAAATAAGTGACATGATTAATAATTTTGGAAAAACAGTTGACTATGGTGCACTAGGTATACAGAAGGGATACATTTATTTAGATGCCAAAACCATCAAATCTTAACAGAAAAGAACATCTTAAAAATGATTGCAATACAATAGTCAAAATGTTAAAGTAAGCTATCAAAGAGACTTTATCAATCAAGAAGGAAAACGTTAAGACCCATCAAAGTCAAGTGGGCAAAAGTCATGAATAAACCATTCACAGAATAAACACAAAAAAAAATGGAAAAAATCAACCTCAGTAATTAAAAAATACAATTAAAGTAAAATGCAAGTATATTTCTATAAAATCAGCAGAAATTTTCAAATGATATTATTTGATGCAGTTGAAGGTAAGAATGTTCTAGACTCCTGGAGGAATATAAACTGGCAAATTCTTTCCAGAAGAATGCTTTGCCAAATTTAGAAAAAATATTTTAAAAGGTCATGCCATTGACCCAGTAATTCAACTTTTAAGACTCCAGAGGAAATAACTAGAGTTGTAGATGATGGCATATTACCAAATAATACCTGGAACATTATTCATATTAGGAAAGAAACTTAAATCTCCAAAATGTAGAGAAATGGTTACACATGTTACAACTAAAATTTTAATGGAATAATGTCACCAATAAATTGATATTTAGAAGTATAATTAATAATAAAGAAATTTCTCAAAATAGACTATAAATTCGGCAAGATATAAAATCTGTATGTGTACAGGTAGCTATGCATACACGTATCTAGGTGTGTATATATACACACATGTATACAAAAGGCTGAAAAGAAGTATGGTAAAATGCTGACAGTGGTGTCTTCTATTTTATGTTGTCATTTTATTTCTAAATTCTATACAATAAACCTGATTGCTTTTATAATCAGAAAAATATAATATTTAGAAACCCGATTGACATTATATGTGACAGTCCCACTCTATAATGTTTATCATCCTAAATTTTAAAGCAGAGAATTGATACACAAATGTATCTTTGGAAGGGATTTGTTTATTCTGCTGAGCTCAAATTCTAATGGTCAAGATGGAGCATCTATCCAGGAAAGTGTCTATTTTTGCAGATGGTGCCTAAAAGATGTGCTAGAGGATGATGATGATGGTGATGACAGTAACAAAAATAGCCAAGACATGTAGACAGAGCATTACCATTTACACAGCACTTTCAGGCACATTATCTCTTTTAATCTCTCAGTCTAATGGAAAAATTGTCACAGCCCAGCACACATACCAGCCATTTGTCCCACCCCAGCCCAACATTTGCTATGGGGGAAAACAAGAAAGTAGAAGATAAGAACATGCTTTCAAGGAGTTTGCAGTCTGATTAAAGAAATAAAACCTGCACCCAATAAATGCTATGTGATGAGACTGAAAATATTAATATATGTGGGTTTTCCAGCTTCTCTCCTCCTCTGCCTGCTAAAGAGAACATGCTTTGCCTGCTTTGTTTATTCCCCTTCTCCACTCTCCAAAGAGGGTTCAATGATTGCCAGACATTTCTATGCTGTAGCTGAATCTTTTTTCTGGACTTTTGTAAATCTAGAACTGGAAGAAAAGATAAACCATCTGGGAGATTGTTTGGGGAGATAGGAAGAGAGCAAGTTTAGCACAACCATGGTGTTGTGTATGAGTTAAGTGGGTGGCAGAAAAAACTGGGATTTTCAGAGGAGATGGTGTAGTGTAGAAGATGTCTGTCCTCCGTGATGTTTGAGAAACTGTAATAAACATTAACTTGAGTCAAGGAGAAATCGTTTTGGGCTACCAGACTGTTTCTTTAACCACCACATTAATCTGAGCCTAGATCTGAGCTCAATATTAGAGTAACACTTTCTATGTAGAGGGGACGGTACTTACCAAAGAAACTCCTCTTCCCTCCCTCTGCCGTGACAGTTTCAATATTTGCAACAGATTCTAATTCGAGGTCAGAGAGGTAGGTTGACTTCTAAGATGACCCCCCACCATGAGCTCCATCTCCTGTATTTGTGCCCTTGTATAATACCCTCTTCTTGAGTGTAAGCTGAGACTAGTGACTTGCTTCTCATCGACAGAATACAGCGAAGGTGACGAGACAATAATTCTATAACTAGGTTACAAAAGACAGCGACTCCTACCTTGCTTGCATGCTCTCTACTGCCTTCTCACACAGTCACATACATATAGTAGAGCTGCAACATCAGTAAAGCAAGAGACCCACATGGCAAGGAACACAGGGCAGCCAACAGCAGTGAGAAACTAAATCCTGCCAACAGCCACTGAGTGAGCTTGGAGGTGTTGCCTTACCAAGTTGAGCCTCAAGATGGCTATAGACCAACTGACCCTTTGATTGTAGCCTGTGAGAGACCCCTGAAGCACTGGATCCAGTCATCCATGCCCCGATTCTGACCCACAGAAACTAAGGTAATATATGTGTGTAGTTTTAAGCCTCTAAATTTGGTGGTCATTTGTAACTCAGCAATAGATGATGAAGCCAGTCACCTACCTACCTCTTCCTTCATTTTGTTCTTTCTCTCAGACATTTTTCATCTCTACTCCAAATCAAATCTCCTCCAAATCCTGACCCTCTTTCTAATGCAAGTTTCCCATTCAGATTGCTTAGACACTAAAGCTGAATGTGAGGAACAATGTGTCAGGCTGAAATAGGTCTCCAAGGTGGAGGAAAAGGCCATTTCAGCGATGGCCACCCACCAAGTCCAACAAACCCTCCAGAGCAACTGCTCTGCCCCCAGAGCTCATTACCTATACCCGCTTCCCCACAAGATGAAGAAACAAAATGACTACAGCCCTATTTCAACCCTCCTAATTCCAAGAAAGGCCAGGAGATGCAGATGGCAGTGAAAATCCAGGGCATCACTTCCTTTGAAAATCATTTAAAAGTGCCAGATCCCACACCATTTTCATTGAAGTATTCATGGAAATGATTAAGATGCATGTAAGGACATTTTAAAACCATGCTCCTCTGGTAACCATGCAGAAAAACAGAGTAAATATTGACTGCTGCATCACATTTCTTTATCTCAGCTGGGCTACCAGCTGCTATGCTGGATAGCCCTTCTAGAGTGGCCGCCCCAGCAGTATTTATCCCAAAGAACAAGAACAGCTATGTGTCTCTAGCCTGTGCTACGTTGAAAGAGGATGGTAAGTAGCCCTGAAATGCAAGGTGTGAGGGATAGGTTTTCCTGTTCTTCCTCCAAGGTCAGGAGCAAGAAGCAAATACACAGTAATGGAAAGAAGACAAGAAAACCCTAAGGAGCAGAAGGCGAGGGGAACTAGATTCTCTATGCAGTACAACAAATCGAAAATCATATTTCTTAATCACCTTCTACAATCTTGATGCTGTAGAGATTACAAATCAGCAGAAAACATGTCTACTGACTAAATGAACTCACAGTCTTGTCACAAAGTTAAGATTATAATATATGCCATATGATCCTGCAATCTCACTCCTGGGCATATATCCAGAGAAAACTAATTTGAAAAGATACATGCACCCCAATGTTGATAGCAGCACTAATTACAATAGCCAAGACATGGAAGCCACCTAAATGTCTATCGACAGATGAATGGATAAAGAAGATGTGGTACATTTATACAATGGAACACTAGTCAGCCATAAAAAAGAAGGAAATAATGCCATTTGCAGCAACATGGATGGACCTAGAGATCATCATACTAAGTGAAGTCAGACAGAGAAATATATATATATCACTTATATGTAGAATCTTAAGAAATTATACAAATGAACTTATTTACAAAGCAGAAACAGACTCACAGACATAGAAAACAAACTTATGGTTATCAAAGGGGATGGAAGGCAGGTGAGGGGGTGGGGGAGGAGGACATAAATTTGGAGTTTGGGATTAACATATACACACTACTGTATATAAAATAGATAAATAACAAGGACCTACTGAGTAGCACACTGAATAACACTCAATGTCTTGTAGAAACCTATAATGGAAACGAATTTGAAAAATATTTTCAGATGTATATATATGTATATATATATGTACATATGTATATATAGATACGTATATATATATCTGAATTACTTTGCTGTACACCTGAAACTAATGCAATATTGTAAATTAACTATACTTCAATGAAATCTTTTTAATTTAAAAAAAGATTATAATATTAAAACAAGCAGTCTAGTATGATCCTTCTCTTTCACTCCCCACCCAATCCATACCCAAGTCTTTTCAACTTCACCGGCAAAATCGATGACTTCTTACCCTCCACCCTCGTTCCTTCTGCACTAGTCCAAGTCACCATAGTCTCTCCCCGAATGACTCCAGCAACCTCTTGCCACTACTTTTTTTCTGCTTCCAATCCACTCTCTGTATCATTCACGAGTTGTGGTTTGGTTTGGTTTTGTTTAATATCGCCAAAGGATTCCCATAGCACAGAATTGTTAACATGCCTGTAAGGCCCTTCAGAATTTAGCTTCTACTCCTGCTCTCTGAACCAGCTCGTGCTGCTCTCACCCAGGCACTGTAATCCAGCCACACTCACCTTCTTTCAGTTCCTTAAACTAACCAAGCTTTCCCCGGCTTAGAACCGTTCTCACTTGTGCATCCCTCTGCCCAGAATATTCTACCCCCTCTACCTCAGTCACTCACACTCAGCACTCAGCTCTCTCTGATGTGTCACCTTCTCAGATTTTATGACGCTCCAATCTTAACCTCTTTCATTGTCTCCCACATCTATTTTTTCATAACACATTGCAGTTTACAATGAGATAGTCATGAGCATGTGGACTTATTTAGTGCACCTCTTCCCCACTAGATTATAAACTCTGTGAGGTCAGGGACCAGATGTATTCTGTCCACCCCTCCATCTTCAAATAAATGGATGATATTCTCCCTCTTAGGAATTTCCACAGGGTTTTGTTTTTTGTTTGTTTATTTGTTTTTTCATATCTGCCTGCTACCCAGCATTTTATTATAGTTACCTGAATATATGCCTTGTTCTGCTTAAAAAGAATTAGGAGCTCCTCGAGGACAGAGTCTGTGTCTTATAAATCTCTAAATTCACCTTAGGCCTAGCAAAGACCTACATGTAGTTGGCACTAATATATATGTCTTAAACAGATGAAACAACTGAATTGTGCCTGTGAGTCGTTAGAGATGGTTTTACAGTGTTCTGGTTAAATATATTAAAGAATGGGATCTTTTCCTGTCTTTTTAAATACATAATAGTGATGGTTCCATGGGATGCTGTAAGCCAGTATGATAAGATTTAAATTTGCTGACTCATAATGACTCAGTAATCTAATAATACTCCCATAGTGAGGGCATTACAATGGATTTGGGATTTTCTTAAATGTATTTTATGAGGGGAAAAAAAGTTTTCATCTCTGTACTACAAATGGGAGATATTCTAGGAAAATATATCTTGATATATTAAAGAATACTTTTCTCATGCTGCCTCTTTTTCTGTAGTCCCTCAATTTTAAACTGTAATGTTTCAAAATGTCCTATGAACTTGTTATTCCTATGAAATTGCCCAGATAAAATGGGGAAAACAGATTCATTTAAATGGATATCTGGGGACCTCCCTGGTGACACAGTGGTTGAGACTTTGCACTCCCAATGCAGGGGGCCCAGGTTCGATCCCTGATCAGGGAACTAGATCCCACACACATGCCACAACTAAGAGTTTGCATGCCACAACTAAGGAGCTCATGTACCACAACTGAGGAGCCAGCAAGCCACAACTAAGGAGCCTGCAAGCCACAACTAAGGAGACCACCTGCCACAACTAAGACCTGGTGCAACAAGATAAATAAATATTTTTAAAATTAAAATTAAAAAAAAATGGATATCTGCAAAACGTCTCTGAAAAGGAGAGGTCAGCGGAGACATATTTACCATGAAGCTAAAGAAGCTTAAGCTTCAAACCTTTCATTAACAGACTCCTTCCACAGCCCTACTGTCATAAAATTTACAGAAGTGGGAATTTTAATAGCCATGAGTTAACACTGCCTTCTGTCTCCTTTCTGATAATGTCACTTTCCCACTTCCCTCCATCACACTTCCCCTTCTGTGGTGTGGTAAGGTGGCGCCCATGGCATTTTGGGCATCACACTCAGGAGGGGTTGAGTTGGGATATATTTACTTTCTGGTTAGTGGTACCCATTTATAAGGTTCATAGTGAATCCCTTGTATAGTTAAGTCATAGCTACCATCCTGGTGTAGAAAGAGCTTCCAATAACTCTCCTACTTCCAACTTGCTGACTCACCCAATGATGTGACATGAAAGTTGGGCCAGGAATTCTACTGTGTTCCAAATACGTCCTACAGCACCTGGCAGTGAGAGCTGGGAAGGAGGGGAGAGACATAAAGTTTGAAATGTGCTGGGTTTTTTTAGATTTCATGTCGGTGGGGTTTGGCAGCATTTTACCTGTGTGATTTGTTATGTCTTTTGTCTCTCTAAACAGAAATTCACTTTTGTAAGTATTTTTATATTTAAAATTTGTAATCTTTTTCTTATAGAGGATCTCCCAAATTCAACTGAAGTCCCCACAAAAGCTGCATTTACTTCCAGCACCAGCATACCTACAGAACTACTTTTCCCAGAGTAAGAACTCAAGGTAACTGTCAAACACATCAGGATCCTTAAGTAATCTCTCTGGAAACAATACCAGATATTAGACTGGATTTATTTATTAGATTAGCCTCCAACCAGGGAGCTAAAACAGTGCCATCTACAGCAATCTGAATGACAATTCAAGCCAACAGTACTTTGCCCTTGATAATTACTCAGAAATGAGAAAAAAGGGGTCAGGGGGAATTCCCTGCCATCCAAAAACAGGTCAAGAAGTGGAATAACGGGTAAACTCGGAGCCTTCCAGCCTTAAATAGAAGAAAATATGAAGAACTCATTCTTCACTATTCTCCACAGTCCCTTAAATGAGAACAGATTACAAATCTAATAAAATTGTTTTTCTTCTAATTCACAGAACAATTTTATGCAGCACGTCCTAATTCCTCAATGTACATCCAGTGGGGTTCGTTTTAGACCACTGTGAGCATACACAAAATGAAACATGACATCTCTTGTTAAATCAAAGCTTATAGGGATAATTTAAAGAAAAACATCTTTTAGAGATTGTACTATTTAAAAAGAGAAAAAAATGTGGCAACCTAATGTAAATAGAATTGAATATTTTTACTCTCATGATCTTCTAAGTTATACTGGCTTCAACCAGTTTGTGTGAGTTTATCTACAGCAGTGGTTTTCAAACACATTTTTCTTTCTTTTTTGTTTTTTTAACCACTGTTTTTTAGTGTTTTGTTTTTCACAGAATTGTACAACCCTCATCATTATCTAATGTTAGAACACTTTCATCACCCCAAAAAGAAACTCCACACACATTAGCAGCTGCTACCCATTTTTCCATTCCCCCCAGCTCCAGGCAACACCTAATCTACTTTCTGTCTCTGTGGATTTGACCATTCTGGATATAACAAATAAATGGAATAATAAAATATGTGGCCTTTTGTGTCTGGCTTCTTTCACGTAGCATAAAATTTTCAAGGTTTATCTGTGTTGTAGCATGTTTCAGTACTTCATTCCTCGTCATGATATCAACTGTATGGATGGATATACCTCATTCTATTTATTCTTTCATCAGTTGTTGGGCTTTTAGATTGTTTCTACCTTTTGGCTCTTATGAATAATGCTGCTATGGATATCATGTACAAGTTTTTGTGTGGACATATGTTTTCATTTCTTTTGCATATATCCCCAGAGGTGGAACCATTGGGTCATACAGTAATTCTTATTTTAAACAATTTAAAGAATTGTCATGGGCTTCCCTGGTGGCGCAGTGGTTGAGAGTCCACCTGTCGATGTAGGGGACACGGGTTCGTGCCCCGGTCCGGGAGGATCCCACATGCCACAGAGCGGCTGGGCCCGTGAGCCATGGCTGCTGAGCCTGCGCATCCGGAGCCTGTGCTCCGCAACGGGAGAGGCCACAGCAGTGAGAGGCCCGCGTACCGCAAAAAAAATAAATAAATAAAAATTAAAAAAAATAAAGAATTGTCAGAATGTTTTCCAAAGTGGCTGTATCATTTTACATTCTCAACAACAGTATACCAGGGGTCCAATTTCTCCACATCCTTGTCAACATTTGTTATTGTCTGTCTTTTTTATTTTAGTTACCTTAATGAGCGTGAAGTGCTATCTCCTGGTGGTACTGATTTGCATTCCAAATACTTTTGCTTTTGCATACATATTAGCATTTGCACTTTCACCTATTTTAAGTGTAATGGATTATTTATGAAGTTGTTTACATACAGTACAGTACAAATGTAGGATATATTGTATAAAACATCCACTAAAAATATGTTTTAAATACGAGAAAGAAGTTCTAAGACTTTCTTCCAAGATGTCACAGAATGGTTCTTTTTACTTTCCTGGGGTTAATATAACCCACTTGGAAACTATCTATCTAAAGATGAGGGAAATTTAAAATAAGAATTTTGCTGAAGATCAAGGATTCTAACATTCTTTCAGCAGTGTTTATTTATTGAAAACTCACTACATGTGAAGCATTCTGCTAAGTACTTTCCAGGATATAAACAACATAGAAGAATGTCCATGATGTCAGATGTCACAGTCTAATTTATTTCATAACCAAGTTTCTCTTGATATGTATTTCTTTCTTTTAAATCTGGAGCATGTGACCAGATTACATAAACAATAATTCATGGTGCAATCAAACACAGTGAAACCAATCTGGCATATCTTAATAATACAGAAAATAATTAATGGGTATGTAAGAAGCTATGAAAGGTAATGATTCACCTAAATTTCATCAACTTAGTGTTACACAACCCAGCTCTCCTTCTGTACATATGTACCTCTTCTCTATAAGTATTAACTGGTGTTTGCTATCTTTTCTCTCTAGTTGTCTTCAAGATATTTTTTTCCTCTTAATTGTTCTGAATTTTTACTACAATGTGTTTAAGTACAATGTGTTAAGATTTATTTTTACTTATTGTGTGAAGGATTGACTGTGTCTACCTACTGTTAAGTTTCACTATGTTCATCAAATATAGAAAGTTCTCATCCGTATTGTCTTCAAATATTGCTTTTGGGTTTTCTGTAGGCTTTTTGGTTAACAATTGAACAATGCAAGTGAGCAGAGAATGGTCAGTTTGAAGCAAAATCATCTCCATAATGACAAGAAGGATAAGAAAGAAATCAGCAATAACATTAGCAAATAAAATAAAATAATTTTAAAGTAACTGTGAAAACAAAATGATGCTGGTGGAGAACAACCCCAATATTACGCATGCATCTTAAGAGTAGCGGTAACTAATACACTTGTTCAGATCCTGTAACTTGTAGGCAACCTCACCTAAATATCACAGGCTAGTTGAACTCACAATGACGGCAGCCCTTGTGCAAGCAACTATGATGAGATGTAGTTATTGCCACGGTTCTGAGGATGGATGTGGGGGAATCTTGACATCCAAGAGCAAGATCTGAGCAATCTGAATGATTTGTGTGATCCAGGTAAATTCCTTCCTTTGTCCTGAGTGGCAACTATGTAATTCAAATGGACCCCATTAACTTTCAAAACTACTAGAAAAGCAGGGAACCCAATGGAAACAGGGAAGACTGCTAGTTTCTGGAAATCCTCAGCAAAAGAAGGAACAGGAGTGGGTGGAGGCAGAAGCAGTAGAAGGAGGCCATCAGCTCTGTGGAAGGACAGCAGTTCAGAGAGGAAGAGGTCCAGGAGCTGGGGGTAGTGGGAGGAGCCACTTGACCCCCTAACTACGAGCCTTTTTGTACATCTTCCTGGGGACTCTTGTGAGACTAGGAAACCTCCCAGCATCCTATGAGGGATGTGTGCTTAGCCTTCCAGGAAGTTTTGGCACTCAGACTGCCACACATATCTCATGGGAAATGATGCAAGCCATAAATAAAAGATACTAGTAGGCCTCAAACCAAACTACAGGTCTC
This sequence comes from Pseudorca crassidens, assembly GCF_039906515.1. Classification (NCBI taxonomy): domain Eukaryota; kingdom Metazoa; phylum Chordata; class Mammalia; order Artiodactyla; family Delphinidae; genus Pseudorca; species Pseudorca crassidens. Next base: position 141,746,891 of record NC_090296.1, on the reverse strand, counting down.
AAAGAATAAGTCAGAAGCAGTATTTTTTATAAATAAAGGAACATGGGCTATAGGTCTTCCTAGTAACTTGGCTCTGGGCAAGTCACTCAATCTCTCTGAATCTCTCTAAGCCCCTCTGAGTTCCTTTATCTTTGATATATGACATTACCTACCCATTAAGGCTGTTGCTAAGATTAAAACCTGAAATGTTTGTTAAGATTAGCACAAAGAGTGCTGATAAATGTGACTTTTTTTCTTCTCCCAAACCCAGGTCTGCTCCCGCTTCCTTTCAGGAACTTGTGACATAAGGATACCCTTCCTAAAAATTAATAACTAGGGTTAGATTGAAAAATGAGGCAAACTCCACCGTTAATCTCTGCACAGTTCTCACTACCTCATGCTCTCATTCACCTCTACACCTTGGGGGAAAACTATCAAGGGGATTTTCCTATATGATTTCAATTCTGTTGATTCATTTTCTTTTTCTTTGATAGAAAAACTACATGGCCCTCTTGGAGCTATCTGAGCAAAATTCTAGTTGTTTTTGTCACAGAAGACAGAGAGTTAAATTGAAGGAGCTGAAATCCATCACTGGTCAGGGTGACTCCAAGTGTTTCGCGGACCAACAGCATCCGTATCCATGGGAGCCTGTGGAAGCAGATCTGCTTTGTAACAATATCTCAGGTGTACCCAGATGAATGTTTGAGAAACACAGCACACCCTCTCTTCCACCTTGCAACTACTGCCTGTAACTTCCCTCATCTCAGTAGGGGATGGAGTGTGGGGAGCTTTTGTTTTGCCCTCAGTCTCCATTTCAATCCATTATCCATGGCAGAGCCATTCAGGAGTCCCTGGTAGTTCAGTGACACAATCCATCAGAGCTGAATTACACCAAAACTCTCAAGGAACAGGCTGGTTCTGTCTGCGCTTGGGCGACTACCTTGTCAACAGCCAAGAGAAGAACAAGGAGAGGGTGTGAAGGATTTGGATTTTTAATACCCAAGGTACACAAGCAAGCACAGAATATCCCTTACACACAACACAGCTGGACAGACCTATAGCCACTCTCTTACCCTGGGGGCTGCATCCTGACCACACAGAAAGAGAATCCATCAAAGGAGAGCCTTTTAGTCTCTTAAAAGCACTAAATAAAAAAAAAGTAAAGAAGCTGAATTTAGCAAGCAAATGGTAGCAATGTATCTGCAAGCAGAATAAGCATCTTTGTGTGTGTGTGTGTGTGGCAGCATCCTCTATCGCTTTATGTATTAATGCAATGCTAATTCATTCTACTAATGAGAGTTATAACAGGAGGGTAATGACCAGAAGCCCCATACAAATTATTCTTCATCTGTTTTCTTTTCTTTATCTCTCTCTTTTTTTTTTCCTTTTAACAACGGACTGATTAGGGCCTGAAACAAAGCAAATGTAGTATCTGTCAACTCACTATAAAAATGGATGGGAAATTCTAAGAGGGTTTTTTTGTTTCTTTGGCATTTGTTTCAGTGCTGCACGGATTTATCCAGAAGTGAGCTAGGACGTCAGTATCATAAAAATGACTAAATACAAACATAAAAAAATTAAACCTTTGTACCTTGGACCAAGCTAATGGTTATCCAGCTCCAGCCTCATCTCCATTTTTATTGGAAACAAATTACACATCTATGTATGACTCAAAGGGTGCTTCCTTTTATCCTTCCCCTTCTGAATGTGTGTAGTTCAGGTGCTTCAGTTAACTTTGTACCAGCGAAATTATACAGCTGCCTTCAGGCTTATATGTCCTGCTCACACAGACAGACTGATACAAGTTTCATGCCAGCTCACCTGCTATTTCACAGAGATAAGTTGATTCAGACCAAATCTTTTGCCCACAAACATGCACAGATCTCTCCATTTCTTTTTAAATAAGCAAAATAAAAATATTTTCTCCTCTATGCTACCTCCTAAACCTCTAGCGAGTCTCTTATTAAAAACTGCTCATAATTTGAGTTCAGCAAATCTGTTTTAAGTACATACTCTGAGACAGATCTCACTTAACACTCCTATTAGCCTTACGTTGCAGGCAAGATCTTCATCTTGCATAGGAGGAAATCAGCAGAGACGTGTCTAACATCAAACAGCAAATAAGAGAAAGAACTGGGATTCACTCTAGGTCTTTTAACTAAGTATCCAGGGATCTTCTCAGTAGCTCAGTGCTTCTCGAAGTGTGGGACCTGGTCCAGCAGCATCAGTATCATCCAGGAATTTGTCAGAATGAAAATTTGGGCAACTCATCCCAGACCTACTGAGTCAGAAGCTCTGGAGGTGGGAGCCAGCAGTCCATGTGACAACCCCACAGGCAATTTGTTGTCAAGTTCAAGGACTGTGCTAGCCCAAGCTGCCTCTGTCTCCCCCTTCAGAACTATTTGGAAAGACAGAGGAGGCCCACTGCCCTCTCTTACTCAGAAGCCACTCCCTCCTTAACAACTTCATATCCATGCCTACAGCTTTCTTACACAGCACTGTGTTTGTGTGTTTTCCTTTCTCCATTCAGCAAACATTCATTGAACGCATTCGATGGGTGGGATGCTGTGTTGGAAGTTATCAATGTAATGCTCAAACAGAGCTTCTCTATGGTCAGAGAGAATGGCAGTGGTGCTAGAACAACCCTCATCGAAAGCCATCATGATTTTCTCATGAGCACATCTAGGGGCTTCGCCTCAGTCCTCCTGAATCCCCGAGGCACCTGACACTACTGACCTTGCTTCTTCGTTGCTTAGAAATTCTCTTCTTTTGTAACTCTGTGCCTCAGCTGGTGGTTTCTGTCTTTTCCACTAGCGTTACTGTCTCACATTCATTCCATCATATAAGTTCTCCTTAGTGTTTCATTTGTATCCATCTTCTCTTCTCTTTATATACTTCCTCCTGTTAGTTTTCTCGAAGATTCTCACTCCTCCTGACTTTTCTGCATCTCTTAACAGCACCTTCATTTCCCACGGAAGCTCAAAACCTCAGCCTCTTTTTACCCTTTCTCCAGTATCCCAACCTGTATTTAATCAGAAGCCAAGTCCTCAAGTTCATACCTTGGTGAATCTAACATCTCATTTTCACTCCCACTGCCACCAAATTAGTTAAACCTCTCCTTATCTCTAACAAAGGTTATTTCACTAAACATTTATCTGGCTGCCTCATCTCCAGCCTCCAGAATCCATCCACTATGGTACAATAGACAAAGAAGTTTTTGTAAAAACTACATTGCTAGCTTGCTTCGAAACTCTGTTTCCATCTTGTCTACCAAGCTCAAAATTGTCTTTTAAGAAGACTTGCTACGATATGATTCCAAATTAACTCTTCCAGGTCTATCTACCCTATGTACCCAATAACTTCAATAAAAGAGATCACCAATAAAACTTTTCCAAATGCAAGCTTTTTTTTTTTTAACTTCTTTTTATGTATTTCTTTCTTTCAGTTAGTTCATCCTTTATACCTGCCCTATCCTGCTCTTCTTTAGGGTCCAGTTGAAATAATACCTTCTCCATGGTGCTGACCTAGTTCCACCAATGGGTATGGTTTCCTTCTCCGTCAAATTCCCAAAATGCCTTGCTTGTTCTCCACCAGCCCTTTGTTACTCTCCTTTGAACCTGGATATTGGTGTGGCTGGATTATCACCTGCCCTCAAGAGATGCATGTCTTTTGCTGCCCTAACCAATAAGTTTCTCAGGAGAGAAACTCATTAAATATTGGTGGAATGTAATTGAAATTAGTTTTCTTTCTCCCATTTCTCCTTTACACACATAATCCTGTTTTGTTCTTAACATTTGATTCACAAATCAAATTTAGCTTCTATCCCAAAGATCCAGAATTTACCTTTTACAGAGCCTAATTCAAATTTATCCTCTGTGCCCTTTATTTCATCATGTCTTACATTTGGTTCCCAGAATTCATAAGAGGTTTGGATATGGTTTGTCAACTCACATCTTAATTATAGTGGAATAAACCCAGGCAGATCTGAATGAAATGTCTCCCCTATATGACCTTTCCATTACCTATTTCTAGTCTCTCAGAAATTCAGTTTCTGTGTCTGTAGAAAGGGGCTTCTCTAATTCTTCTCACCTTTGAAGCTAACAAGGCCAAATAAGAAAATGAAATTGAAACATCTAACAACGTAACACATGACAGATCATTCTCTAATGCTTTGGAATTAAAAAGATTTGCTTTCATTTTACAAATAAAGAAACCAAGGCCCTGCTCTGTGATCACCAGCTTGAAGGAAGCAGAGCCAACACTGAAATTGTTGTCTCCTGGCTCCGTGCCAGGTCTTCTCCAGGTAAATGATGCAAATCCCTCCAGGGGTAAACTGGGTCTGGTTAACTGAAGGCCAATGAGGGAGACAGTCCTAAGCAGGCCTTGGGCTGTTCCCATACCCTCACCCCACCCATGGGGGAAGCCAGCATTTAGATCCCCTCCTCTTGTTATACAGGGAGCCTCTCAAGGCCTAGGGAGCAATTTTGGAGCCATTTTGGCAGGGCCCTGGCAGCAATAAGAAACGTTTTGCATGGTTTCTGCAGCAGCAGGCTGACTCAGGGCTGACTCACGTAGCAGGAGTTGGGGCTACAGGCAGCTGCGGTCTGACCTTTCAGACCTTCTCTCCTGAGTATGTCTGGGAGTCTCTGGGGCAGTTGTGACACCCTGTGGCCAGGTTGGCTCATCACAGCAGAGTGTCCCTTAGTAAAACCAAGAGCGTGTGGGAACGGGTACAGGCGGAGTGAGAGCTGCTGGCCTGAGTTTGTGGAACATTCAGCCTTCTGACTTCAGCTCATGCTCAGTATTCCTCCAATGCCCAGCCCCACTTCCACCCCAATTAGATTTTTTGGCCTTTTGGTGTTAATCCAGAACACCCCCAAGAGAAAGGAGATGAAAAGAACCGAAGAGGTGAAAACCACAGGAAATGACTCAGAATCAGTACTTAATGCCTCCAGACAGCAGAGGCCATGTCCTTCTCTCCATAGCTCCCTACCCACCCCATCAAGCTCACTGTATACTGTAGGTGCTCTATAAATGTTACCGAATGTTGAATATGGCCATGCCCAACAGCTTGATCAAAGGCTAATAACTGTGCTATTGTATTAGATCTGATCTATCAATACAAGTTAATCTCATACTTTTAAAATATAATTACAGTTTGACTTGCTCTTGCTACATAGTCAGTCTCCAACAGCAAGAACAAGGAACCCTACGTCTCAGTGCCTTTCTAGAGAAGTTTAGAAGACAGGATTTCACCTGTGTGCACTGATGCAGGAAATTTCATTAGACCACAAGGAGACAATGCTATTCACTACTCACATACCTGTGCCCTTTCCTAGACTCGCCCTGCCTTTGTTCAGCTTTCCTTCACTCTCTCTTCTTCCTCCCAATACTCACAGTGTCTTTTCTTTCCCTTTTGGAAAGACCTCTACTTCCAGTTTTATCTTTTCATGCTTGCTTTTATCTTTTGAGAAAGTATTTTTTATTAAATAATTGAGTACTGCAGGACATGAGGCTGGAATGGGATTAACTCTAACTCTGGCCTCTTCCCGGTGAAGTACACAACAAAACACAACAGAGTGTAGCTTCAGGAAAAGAGACACAACAGCTACCAGTGTAAGTAAACTCACTTAACAGGATTTGTAATTTTGTGAAATTATTTAGAAAGGCACTATCATGTCGCTTGTACTGGAGGAACTGACAGTCTGAAAAGCATCTTTTGTTCTATGCTGGTTTCTTGAAGTGTCTTGGAGTATTACCGTCTACTTCTATCAGATTAAAATAAAATAAAATAAAAAGAACATGAACAATTATCCAGAGATGGTGATATTCCCATAGTTGGATAACAGTTTGGACAGGAGAGAGAGACTAGAGCTGGAGAAGGAGAGCAAAGTTCTATGTAACCTAGACAATGGCCCAATGTCAGGAGAACCAGCTCTGGTGGTTTCCGTCCACACTGCTGGCTGTCTTTCCAAATTGCAGCCAATGGTAGCTGTTGCCCTTGGACACTGTGCTGCCAGCCATACTGGATCTTACTCAGCACCTGTGACAGGTCCAATCTCAACCCTGTCCTACTAGGCTCTATGTAATCTTCCTCCTCCAAATTCTACCCCACCTCCTGCAGCGTTAGATGTCCGGGCTGTCTGTTTCCTCCTTCTGCCGCAGATCCTTTGCACTTGCTATTCCCTCTGCAGAGAATGTGTGTCCCCCCAACCCCTTGCATAGAATGACTCCTCGTTCCATTCATAACTTGCCTTCATTGTTACCTTTTCAAAACTCACCTTCCCCTCTGCCCTCCACCATGCTCCATTCCTTTGTCTTGCTTTATTTTCTCTATTTATTTACAGTAACCTGGAGTTACCTTGCATTGCATATTTATTGTGTTATTCTTTATTACCATTTTTTCCATGATGCCTGGGCTCTTGTCTCTTTTAGTCAGTGTTTAGTACTTAGTAGGTGCTCAATAAATATTTATTGACTGAAAGAATTAGGCCTGCCTGGCTTTTGTCTGAACCTCTTCTTCCCCCAAATTTCCAACTTTGTCTTGCAGATGAATTGTTAGAGGGAAACTTATTTCTCAATTTCTTATAGTCATATAGCACTAGATCTGAGACAACTAATTTTTCAATCTGTAAAATAAGATCACATATGTTTTCTAACATGCCATACCAAAAGAGTCACTGGAATTTTAGAAAAGGAAATTAATATTTACTGATGACTTACTATATGCCCACTATAACGCTAGGGGATTTCCAGACATTTTGTGATTTATTTCGCTCAACAACTATTCTGGTTGGCAATATTATCCATATTTTATAGATGAGGAAACAGGCTCAAAACTGTTTGAGATTTAAAAACTTGACTAAGGTTATAGCGGGTTGAATAGTGTTCCCTAAAAAGACATGCCCAAATTCTAACCACAGGTACCTGTGAGTGTAATCTTATTCAGAAATAGGGTCCTGTCAGATGTAATTAAGTCTTAAGATGATATCATACTGGATTTAGCGTGGGCTCTAAATCCAATGACTGACATTCTTATAAAAAGAAGGGAGAACACAGAGACACAGCCATGAAAAGATGAAGGTAGAGACTGGAGTGATGTGTCTACAAACCAAGGAAGGCTAAGGATTGCTGGTGGCCACCAGAAGCTGGGAAAGAGGCAGGCGTGGCAGAGATTTCCCCTCCCAGACTCCAGAAGGAACCAATCCTTGATGTTGGGACTTCTATCCTCCAGAACTACGAAAGAATACATTTCTTTCATTTTGTAACCAAGCAGGACTCTATGGGGCTTTTTCGGGGCTGGGGGGGGACGGACAGGCCCTTCCCCCATATCCTCTGCTTTAGCTCCTACCTCAAGTATCCAGAAAATAGTATTCCATACATATTTCCTGAGTTGTTTTACAGATGTGAACACCCCCCCCCCAATGGAAGATGTTAACTACTTGATGACCATGAGCACATAGTCCCAGGCCTCCTGGAGCCTAAGGACTGATATATGTTAACCCCTCTGACCCGGCCCTGTTACCTCACCCTCAGCCAATCAGAGAACTGTGCATGAGCTGATCACATACCCTGTAACCCTCCTCCCTCATCTGGCTTTTAAAAAATGCTTTGCAGAAACCCTTCAGGGACCTCTGGAGTTTTTTGGGCAGGAGCCACCCGTTTCCTGGCTTGGCCCTTCAATAAACCTCTCCCTGCTCCAAACTGGTGTTTCGGTTTGTTTGGCCTGTGGGTTGGGCACACGAACTTAGGCGAACAATTTTAAGCTGTCCAGTTTTTGATCGTTTGTAACCTATTTAACTAACACAAAACCCTGGGTGGTAAGTGGCAGAGCAAGGATTTGAACCTGGATCTGTTGAATCCAAATCCTGCACTTGCCCCACCAGGCCAGTTGACTTCCCTGAATCCTACAACAGAGCACCATCCTTGCTCAGCACAGTATAACAATAGAGAAAGATTTAAAAGCAGAGACCCATAACGAAATAAAATCTGCAAGTATGGTTGCTACCTTTAGCCGTATTATCATCTATATTCATACCCTACGTGCAAAAGATGACCTCACACGAAGGAAATTCTCCGGTGATTCCAAACTGAAAGGGTTGCAAATGCCAGGAAAGAAAGAAGAGACAGGCAGGGGAACTTAGCAGCAATAGCAACCAGAGAGCAGAGTATAATAAAAGGAGACTTAACTGGAGGGAAAGAGCAGCGGCTGCCTTTGAAGAGAAATATTCAAAGCACAGAGCAAACTTGAAAAAGAATCAAGAATCGTGAGAAGAGACACATGGGCACGGGCAGCTAGTGGGATTCAGACTGGTCATGCAATGCTGTAGCAGGGAGGGAAAAAAAGAGCTAATATTTCGAAGTTCAGCTTCAGAAGTGGAAAAATCACACAGCTGGTAGGTTGCAAAGTCCCTTATTATGAGGATCTAATGTGAGGATTTTCTCCAGTCCTTTCAAATTAGGACATAGAAATGCACCAGCACGAGGTAGGAAACTGATGAAAGGGTTAAACCAAGGGGCTACATGCAGCGAATGGATTGATTTCTGAGGACAGATGAAAAGCGATAAATATGTGCATTTGAGGAGGTGATAATTAAGGTCACTGGGGAAGCCCTGGGAGGAAACGGGGGGGGGGGGGGGGGGGCCGGGGGAGAGGCCAGCGTGGAGGCAAGGGTGAAATTGCTTAGAATATCCCACGCAGGCAAGTGGATAAGTGGGAGGAAACCATAGAGGAGCCCCAGGGCAAACTTCCTGACAGCATGAAGTTTATCGTGTCTCCACATAACTCAGGTTCCAAGTGACCTTTTGCCATTCCACAAGTGAAGTCATTTCCTTTGAGGAAAGGTGCTATACAAATGTAAACACGTAAGTCTGTGCTGCACAGAGTGCAAGAAATTGAATACATTCCGGAATCCTCCTGTCCTGATCCTCAAGAGACAGACTGAATGTGACCTCATGGACCTTTCTTTTCATCTTCTATTGATGGGAATTGTACCTGACACCACCAATTTGGTGTCCCCTTTCCATCTGGGAAATTCACAAATAAGTGATATTACTGGAGACCACACTGTTTTAATAAAGACACTCTAAGGTCAGTTGTGACCCTGCTTGTCTGGAAGAATAGTTATGTGGCCAAGACTGGTGAGTCTGGAAAACCCTCGATCAGGAAAGACTGGGACTTAACTCTGTACAGAACTACCCAGGAGTAGACCCTTGTAGAAATCAAGAGTTTGCCCATTTTCTCTGCATGTGCATCTGTGTCTACATCTCAGTTGCTTTGCATAGGTGGCGTCTGCCACCTGAAATGTCCTCCTTTGCTCCATTTGTCAAAGTCCTGATCATATAAAATATAAGGCTTAATCCAGATGTTTCCTACCCTGAGAAGCCTTCCCTGATTCTTAGGTCAGCAGTAAGCCCTCTCTCCTCTGGATGCTATTTTGGTGCTTGTCACAGTCTGCTGTCATTCTTCTACTAGCTGCTGTGGCCCAGGGTCTCGGAATCAGAGGTCAAAAGGATGAGAGCCATGTTCCACCTCTGTTCACCCCCATAGCACAGCCCACCGCATAGGACCATGCTTACCAGCAGAGTCTAATTACCTATAAACAGAAAAGACACTAAGGATGATTTTCTCCCAGCTGTGAATTAACTAAAAAGGTCACCCAAAAATGTGACCTTTCTCCCCAAGAAACGGTGATATCAAAAGCTAATGAAATCTGAACTTTATCATTTTCCACTGAACTTTTCATTCTGTTTTAGGATATTAAAAGAGAGAGAAGCATGGAGAAAGGGAAAAACTGGAAGTCAGGAGTTAGATCATAAGAGGCGCTTCCATTCCATTCACAGGTGATCTTTGTTATTAGGCCAGACATAAAGTATAGTCAAGTCTTTATACACGGAAGATATTGTAGGTTTGCTGAAGATAGATATCACATCTCTTTAAAAAGATATACTGAGTACTTAGTACGTGCTTGACCCTATAGCTGATAATAAATATCTCTTGGTCCTTGCTCATGGTAGCACTCAATATATATTGGCCTTGCAATGAATAAATGAATGAATGAAGAGGTTTGAACTAGATCAGGGCTTCCCCTGGCCACAGATACCTGGGGCCCTAATTACAAAAGGGTCCACAAAATTTTTGACTCTTGAAGTCATATTTTTTAATCTTTTAAGCTCTAAATCAGGGGTCTCCAACCCCTGGGCCACGGACCGGTACCCGTCCATGGCCTGTTAGGAACCGGGCCGCATAACCAGGAGGTGTGCAGTGGGAGAGTGAGGGAAGCTTCATCTGTATTTACAGCAGCTCCCCATCGCTCGCATAACCTCCTGAGCTCTGCCTCCTGTCAGCATTATGGTGAGTTGTATAATTATTTCATTATATATTACAATGTAATAATAATAGAAATAAAGTGCACAATAAATGTAATGTGCTTGAATCATCCCAAAACCATCCCCACGCCCCTGCCCCGGTCCATGGAAAAATCTTCTTCCAAGAAACCAGTCCCTGGTGCCAAAGAGGTTGGGGACCACTCCTCTAAATGGTTTCTAATGAACCATTACTGCCTGCATTTGTTCTCAGGTCCAAGGGGAGGAGCAATTATAAAATAAGGGCAGTACTTATGGACCAAAGGAAAGCGTTAATGTCAGAGGCTCAGCAAAATACAGAAGTGCAAGATGCAGCAGGATCCACGGAGAACAAAATAAGAGCTCTTAGAATAAACTCTGAACTCTTTGCCAGAGATTACATCAGATCAAGATGTGATCCACTTCCCGTTTTCTGATTAAGGACAGGTGTTCTGTATCAAATATACCTGAATGTATTCTTTACACTACACTCTTTGGTTTAGTGGTTCTCAAATGTAAGGTGTCTAAGAATCATTAGTAGTATTCATATTACAGTATTAATACTCATTTATACAGCAGTTACTCAATGCCAGGCTTTTGGAAAAGATAGTCAAAATATAGATTCCCTAGCTCTATCCCTAAGGATTCTCATTCTGTAGGTCTGGAGCTGGAGCCCAGAAATTTATATTTTTAATAAAAGACCCACATGATTCTAATGAGGGTGGTCCTGGAACCAAACCTGGAGGAAGATGTTTTAGTTCCATTTGTTTCATGACCTTCATAGATCTGCCTGTGTCATCTTAGAGTCAATAAATCATATCCAGAGTGGGGAAGGGTTTTTTAAATCACCTTAGCCTAATCCTGTTTTGCTTAACGAAAATTGCAGTTATTTAAAGGCAAGACAATGCAAACTTTTTTTTTTTTAATCTCTTGCTTTTTTACTTAAATTCTCCTCTCTGGCATCAAACTTAGCCTCCTGCACAGTTTGGAACTGAAGAGTAATTCGGTGGTTCATAATCTGCTCCCTCGATTGAATTTCCATCAAGACTTCAGTTTCCAAGATGTGCATGAGGGAGAGTCAGTCTTAGGTGGAAGCATCCTGTAAGGTGAGCCCTGCTTCATCAATTTGTAGCTTTGTGACACTCGTTCCCTCTCTTTGAGCTGCATCTTCAGAATGAGGCTATAAAGACCTACCTCCCAGAAATATTGTGATTAAATGAAATGTTTAAAATATCTGACCCATAGGAAGTCCTCAGTAAATATTAGTTCCACTAATATTGTATAGTCATGGATTCAATAGCAATAACATGTTTTAAGTGGCAAAACAACACTTTACTATCAAAGTTCTGTTGCCAAGTACTTGACTTTCGAAACAGTAAATTAACTTCTTCCACAGTCTTTCTCTCTCTCTCTGTCTCTCTCTCTCTCTTTCTCCCCACCCCACCCCAGGCTCACATGTGTGTGATATAAAGTTGAACCATATACAACTGATGTGATCAACCATTTTCAATCTTTGAAAACAAAAATTTCACACAATTTCACTTAATATATAAAATATCTACAGTTATGATTTCGATGACACCATATTCTCATCAACCCAAATGAAATTTTACATTACTAACTGGACCTCTAATTGTCAGACTTTACCATAAATTATGGGGTATCAGCACTTATACAATTAGTAGATGAGAATTCCATGCAGTTTCTCATCTTTAACTGTCTTCTAGAGAGTTTTAGATTTTGAACTTATGTTCAGTATGTCCTTCGTACTTTAGTCAGAGGCAACATTTTTCCAACTGTCAAAGTCAGTTTGGGCAGTTCTTTCAAACCTCTTGTGCCTGGTTCTTAAAGCAAAAGAAAAAAGTGGCTCTGAAAGGTCACAGGAATATTGTTCTCAGCTATCGACTGAAATCCAAACAGCTGTCAGATTGCAAGAAACATCAATTCTGTCAAATTACACTACCCAAATTCCTGTCAAAGGGTCAATAAATTGTGTAAAAGCAGGACCCCTTATGAAATGCAATTAGAAATTACAGATCAAAGGGCAGAGCAGGCCAAAGGTAGCTTGCCAAGGCTAAGAAGGGACTGAGCTAATCTCACATTTGAGCAGAGAGAGATTAAAGGAAGCAACGCTTAACTTAGAAAGTGATTATAATATTTATTAATAGTAAAGTATTACAACACAAATTCCTACCAGCTAGCAATTGTTCCTGGTGATGGAGGAGACAGAAGAGATAGTCCTTTTTTACAATTAACATCTAAAGATATATGACTAGCCCTTTAGATTTCTTTCTTTCTCTCCTTATTAAATCAACTTTAAGTATAATTTACAAAAAGGTGGGAAAATTGGGGTGGAGGTAGACAGCCAATGTAAATGTCTAAAATCTGACACATTTATGAATGAAGGGTAAAAATTCATTAATCAACTGATTATTTTTGTCTATATAAAGTCAAGCACGGTAACGTTCCTAAATCTATGAATTTGGAGAAATAATAAATGACTTGGCATTATGGAAACATATGATATAGCTTTCCCAGGGTCAACAGCAAGTCAAGTCAATAACAAAATGAGACAAGAGGTACGAGTTCCGAATTCACCTGTCAGTCAGACATTTTTGAGACAGTGTCCTCTACTTGCCCACTCCTGTCTCATCTCCCATTTATCACTTAACCCTCTGCAATCTGCACATTCCCAACCTTCACAGAAACATCTCACGGTGACCACCAATTCAATCCAATGACTAGTTTTCTTTTTTCTCTTATTATATTGTGGTAATTGATACTCTAATCAATGCAACTGAGGCAGGGGATAGATGAGCCCCAGGCTGAACAGCTGGAGTTTGTCCTCTGTGCACAGATACTCCAAAATAGCAGGAGGGAGGAGAAGCTGCGCCTTGCCCAGATAAGAGATGAAAGACCATGTATTCCTCATTCTCAAAGTCAAGGAGACCTTCCCGACTACACATGTGTAGAAAGGCTCCTTGGAGGTCAAAAAGGGAGGGGGCGCCACCGCATAGTAAGTGATGTCAACCTACCCATAGGCCTCTTCGCTAGAATCCATCTTGGCTAAGAGATGCATTCACATACATGGGAGGATCCTGAGATAAACCAAATACAGACTCAGGATCAGGCAAAGCAAGATGACCGGCCGAAGGAAACCTGGAAGAAATGCCCCATAAAAGTGATCCAAACTACCACAACGGTGCGACTCTCTCTCTGAGCCACCCGTGTGTCTATCCATACGTACTCTTTTCCCTCCTAATAAACACTTTACTTGCTTCACTACTTTCTGTCTCTCTGTGGAAATTAATTTCTACAAAGCTGACAGGCCAGGGCCTTGTTAGTGGCCACTGGTCTAGTGGCTAAGATTCAGCACTCTCACTGCCGTGGCCTGACTTCAATCTCTGGCTGGGAACCGAAATCCTGCTTCAAGATGCTGCAGGCCGAGGCCGCCCAAGATCACAATCTCCCTGTTCCCACCTCCTGAAATTCTTCTCTGGTTTACCTTCCACATCCCTGGGTTGTGTCAAACACAGCTCTAGGAGGAAATAAGGCAATGAAGGCTGTAGGCAAGCCCCTGCCCAGGTGAGGAGACAAACAGGAAACAAATAAATACGTGTTGTCAAGTACTGTTACGTGTTAAGAAGAAAACTAAAGCTAGTGAAAGGGTAGAGTCAGGTCAGATGGAGAAAGACAAATACTGTGTGATTTCACTCATGTGGAATAATCTAAACAAACAAACAAAAACAAAATAAATGAACACACCAAACCAAACAAAAACAAACATGTAGATACCAAGAAAGGAGTAGTGGTTACCAAGGGGGAAGAGGCAGGAGAGAAAGCAAAATAGGTAAAGGGGATAAGCTGTGTGGTGACAGGTAGAAACTAAATTTTTGGTGATGAGCACACAGTAGAGTAGATAGAAGTAGAAATATAATGTTGTACACGTGAAACTTATAGAATGTTATAAACCTCAAGGTTATTATCTCAATTAAAAAATAAATTGGGGCTTCCCTGGTGGCGCAGTGGTTGACAGTCCGCCTGCCGATGCAGGGGACACGGGTTCGTGCCCTGGTCCGGGAGGATCCCACATGCCGCGGAGCAGCTGGGCCCATGAGCCATGGCCGCCAAGCCTGCGGGGCCGGAGCCTGTGCTCCACAACGGGAGAGGCCACAACAGTGAGAGGCCCGCGTACCGCAGAAAAAATAAATAAATTGAAGAAAAGTGGGGGAGGTAGAATGTAGGGGGAGGTGGATGTTCTTTAAAATCAGAAGATCTGGGAAGACCTCCTGCAGAGGGATGTCTGGGCAGAGACTTGAGCAAAGACTGTTTCAGCTCCTTCTCTCAGACTCAGTTCTGGGGGCTTCTATTTGCATATTCAAAGACCCTTGCAGGTGAGTTGGTCTCCTTCTGGTCGAGATACGCCGTCTCCAAGCTCTGCCTTCTCCCCTCCCCACACAACTTTCTAAGAGGTAAAGAGCAGGGTGAAGATGTTATCTATCCCTCACACTTCGAAGGCAGAGCAGCAAGAGTCTAATTTGGGTTTGGGATTTGGGGTTTACCTTTGGTATATTCTTTTAGAGGACAAGGCTCACAATAGTGCAGGTGTGTTCTGACCCCTGTAGAGGACAGCACCCCCAGTCTGCCCCTCATGCTAAATACAAGCTGCTTACAAACTAAGGCAGCACAAGATCAAATTAAATTTCTTGGCAATCTTGTCATTCTGTTGACTCACCCTGAATTTACAGTAAACTTCTGCCTCTGAGCCTTTTTTTCATGTAGCCGCTGCTTTCACAGTATCTTGCAAATGGGCTGCCCCTCTTAATAAGAACCACTTCTTTGGCTGCTGTAGCCTGCTGAATACCATACTTTAAAAATAACATAATGATAGGAAAACCCCCAACAGAAATGTAAATTGGCTTTCCGCCTTCTGATTAGATTACAGGATGGGGAGGGGCGGAACCCCCTGGCAGAAGGGGCTGCAACAAATCTGCAGAGATTTCCACGTTCCCTTGTGCACTGCGCTGTACCTTGCAGCATCTGAGATTAGCCCTTTGCCACCACGTTGTTGAATATTCCTCTTTCTAGCCCTCTTTTGATTTTTAATTGGGTTCAGATTCTCTGCCCAAGAAAAACTGAATGGCTTCCAAATGGATACAAATATCAAAGGTGTGTTTTGTATCCTCTATATTGAAAAATCCTAAAAAGGGAATTAGGATTTTCTCCTGGTTGGGTGTTACAGATAAGTAATGGCTGGGTGCCTACTCATTTAGGAAGGACCACATATTGAAGATATGTGAATGTATAGACAACAATCTTTGGACAATAAAAAGAGAGTGCATTGGAGTTTTCTCTCAAAATATTAATTTTAACTTTGTCCTTCCTTTTCTCCCCCATACTTTGTGCATACCTATATCATAAAATTCATCATAACCATTAATTTTCATGCTGTTCCCATCACCAAATTGGAAGTTGCCAAGGGCAGATACCAGTCCCATTCAATTTTGTGGTCTGGATTAGTAGTCCTTAAATTTGAGCGTTATGATGTATCAGCATCACCTGAGGTCATGTTAGAACACGGATTGCTGGGCCACACCCCTGAGTTTCCAATTCAGCAAATGACTCAGAAAGAGGCCTACTCATTCTCTGGTGTGTGCCTGAGAATCTAAATGTCTAACAAGGTCCCAGGTGATGCTGTTGCTGCTGCTGCAGGGGCTACACTTTGAGAACCACTGGTCTAGAGCCTAGTACGGTGTCTCTTTTATATCACGGCCTCTACAAATACATAATGAAAGGCAAAAAGCAAGAGAATGGAGGGAAGAGAAGGAAGAAGAAAAATGAAAAAATGTGCTTATGGAAATGGGATAAGAGCTGATTTTGGAGGCCTCTTGGGATGTCTCAGAAGAGTGTGAAATGGAGCTTTAGAGTCAAGTATAAATCAGAGATCCTTTTCTTTCCCTCACAGATTTGCTGGAAATGGTTTAGGAACCAGATTCGAGTGTTTCCCATTTTAAACACTGACTGACAGCAAGTGGGGGGGCAGGGGGATTGAAAGACCAGGACTCACTCTGAGAGGCAGAAATTTTCAAGAACTGCATGACTTAGTCTAGGAAACATTGTTAGTTTATCTATTGCCCTCTGGGGCAGAACAAGCTAGTTTTCTTAGCTATTACCAGGCTACATTTTTCATTCCCATCCAAGAAAGTGTGTCTTCATGACTGAGGACCCAAAGGTAAACATTTCAAACCCATCTGCTACATATTGAATATTCTGGGTTTTTTTTAAGCACTCAAGATTGCTTGATCTTAAAATTATGTATAGTATCACGTGGACCAAAGAACCAGCTGTTTGACTAAGTTTTCTTCTTTCCCAACAGTTGTGCTGGACCATTTTTCACACAGTGTTAACCTGACAGCATGGCCCTGGTGAAATCCGGTTACCCACACTTTTCATAACTACAGTTTTATTGTGGCAAAAGAGATGCAATGACTGTCTTCGGTTAATTGACTACACTAAAGAAAGGAGGGATCACCTGGTTATTAAACCAGTACTCTATTTAAGTTTCTAATAGGAAAAAAATCTGTGTGCCCCAAAGGGACATGAAAGGTTTGGTGCACCATTGGAGGGAATAGGGAGCACACGGTCTTTTCTGATTCATAGCTGTCACTTATTTGCTCTGTGAACTTGTGCAAGTTACGTGTTCACTGATGCTTGAGCTCATCTATAAAATGGGTATAATCAAAGTTAAAGTAAAAATTTGAGATAGGGTTTGTTAAACAGAACACGAACACCAGCATATTGTTGGCATTTAATAAGTAGTTGGGGTAAATCTAGATACGTCATTACGGTCTCCACTAGAGGTAGGTTGTTGTTTTGCTTTGCTTTGCTTTTTTCCTACAAAAGTAGGTCACTTAAAAATCCTCTTCCCCGCTATCTTAAGAGAGTAAGATTTGTTCACATGGCTACTATCGTGATGAAGATTCTCACGTGAGTCCTGTTTACTATTCAGTCATTTATTAGAATACATGGATTTTTTTTTAAACAAGAAGCGTTGCATGAGGATGAGGTGTTTGGAGGAGACCATACAGCATGCTCCATGAATTCTGTAACCTGGGACCACTGAGGCAGCATTAAACCCAAGAGTGGGTAAATACAAGTCAATTCCATGCACCCCTGCCCCCACAGGCATCTATATTCCCTACTACAGCTACTTACGTATAAACGAAGTATGTGTAAGCCCAGGCACCAGACTTTTCTGACCAGGGAGTGTTTCTCGGGTGACCACATTTATCTTCTACAGAGCTTCGAAGATCTGTAACATCATTTGATGGCTAACCTTCAGGCCTCTGCAACCTAGCAACTCTGCTTCCTGGGATTTCTGTTCTGAGTCCCTCCTCCTCCGCGCTCTCTTTATAATTCTACTCCTTTCATCTGTGCCTGCTGCGCAAAGCCTGAGATCTAGTCATCCACATGAGGAAGGCCAGTTTTATAAATCTTTACCTCGGTAAAGACTGCAACCACTTCAAGAATGTATCTCTCCGTGTGGGTGAGTGTTGGATCAGGCAGCATGCAGAAAGGGAGTGTAACCTTACACATTCAGGAGAGGAAACCAAGATGTTTTAGCGTGAATATGTTTGAAAACAAAGTAATGTGCTTACAAGATTAAACTAAGGGTCCTTCCTGTGTATTTTTCTATATAGCCACCTTGTGTTTGTCAAAGTGCAATCTCTCATCAGCCAATCACCGGCAAAGTGAACCCACACAGAGCACACGTCACCAGCTGGAAGCCCTGTAGTGGGCCAGATCTCATCCACAGATATATTTCATTAAGGTCACAGGGCTTTAAAACAGATACGAATTCACTGCCAATATTTGAAAATTAGGAGATTTCACATTAAAATCAGATTCACAGCTTCCCTTGAAAAATCAGATTTGACTCAGGTCTCCATTCCAGCATGCAATGACCAAGCTGCCCTTTCCAGTGGGCGATACTATCCAGTTTGCTACCATCACCTGGTGGCAATATCTACCAGGTCCCTTCTATGAATCCTGCAGTTCAGCCTCAGATCATATATTCGGAAGGCAGCTGAAGGTCTTCTTTGCTTTTCCTCCATCTCCTTTATATTTCTCAGTACGCAAGCACTTTACTTCCCAGTGAGAAGTTACAAGACCACAGACTTTGAGCCACATTTCTAGGTCGTCTTGTCAATAGGGAAAAAGACAAGGTTGTGTTTGGACACAACTTTTCCCTGTTCTTGCATCCCTGATGTAAAAATCTGAGATTGAGAAGTGAATTAGAGGGAAAGGACAAGGAGCTGGCCCCCTCACCTGCCCAAGACTGTCTCTAGCCAAAGCAAAAAACGTCTTCTGATAGCATCGTGGAAATTATTGTAGTTTGGGATCAAAGACATGTAGTGATATTTCTGGTGTTCCTCATTACTGAATAAAGGGATAAAACTCTTCTGGATTCCAAATAATATATCCATAGATTAGCAGGTATCTACTGACCTTGGTTTCAAAAGTATTGCATTAAAAATGAATTATGGGGGGCTTCCCTGGTGACGCAGTGGTTGAGAGTCTGCCTGCCAATGCAGGGACATGGGTTCGAGTCCTGGTCTGGGAAGATCCCACATGCCGCGGAGCAGCTAGGCCCGTGAGCCACAACTACTGAGCCTGCGCGTCTGGAGCCTGTGCTCTGCAACGAGAGGCCGCGATAGCGAGAGGCCCGCGCACCGCGATGAAGAGTGGCCCCCGCTTTCCCCAACTAGAGAAAGCCCTCGCAAAGAAACGAAGACCCAACACAGCCAAAAATAAATAAATAAATAAATAAATTTTTAAAAACAGAATGCAACACAATTCTTTAAAAAAAAATGAATTATGTCATTGCTGTGTCATTGGTGTTAAAGCAATTGTAAATACCAATGGAAATGCAGGTACCAAACGTAAATGATAGTACTTGGTTATAAGCTGGTCCTCCACCTTATCCAGTGCATGCTTCTCTTTACAGACATAATCTCAAATATCATAATAATTTGTAAGCCTCTGAAAGTATATCCATGTACTGCCTCGATTTTTCTTATCTCCATTGGAGAAACATGAAATTTGCATAATAGCAACTATTTCTCTATAAAATTTTCCCTTTGAGACATCAGATATCAAAAACAAAGCACATCTTAAAACTCAATAAGAAAACAACCCAATTTAAAAAAGGGGGTGGGGGCAAAAATTTAAACAGACACCTCACCAAAGAAGATATACAGATGGCAAATAAGCATATGAAAAGATGCTCCATATCCTATGTCCTTAGGGAGTTACAATTAAAACAATGAGATACTACTCCTCACGTACAAAAATGGCCAAAATTCAAAGCACTGACAACACTAAATGCTGACACGGATGTGGAGCAACATGAACTCTCGTTCATTGCTGGTGGGAATGCAAATTGGTACAGCCACTTTGGAAGACAGTTTGACGAATCCTTACAAAACTAAACATAGCCTTACCATACTATCCCGCAGTCATGCTCTTGGTATTTACCCAAAGGAGTTGAATATTTTATCCACACGGGAACCTGAACATGGGTGTTTATAGCAGCTATAGTCACAACTGCCAAAAGTTGGAAGCAATCAAGATATCCTTCGGTAGGTGAATGAATAAGAAACTGTGGTAAATCCAGACAATGGACTATTATTCAACACTAAAAAGACATGGGCTATCAAGCCATGAAAAGACATGGAGGGAGGTACCTTAAATGCATATTTCTAAGTGAAAAAAGCTGCCCTGAAGAGAATACATACTGTATGATTCCAACTATGTAACATTCTGAAAAAGGCAAAACTATGGAAACGGTAAAAAGATCAGTGGTTGCCAAGGGAGAGATGAATAGACAGAGCACAGAGGATTTTTAGGGCAATGAAACTATCCTGTATGATACTGTAATGTTGCATACATTTGTCCAAACCCACGACATGTTATAATTAAAATGGCAAAATTTAAAGATAAAGAGAAGATTCTAAAGGCAGCAAGAGAAAAACATAGAGTTAGTTACAAGGGAATCCCTATAAAGCTATCAGTTGATTTCTTTTCTCTTATTCTTACCATTCATGTTGTCTTCCCAATCCCAGCCATCATACATGTAACCTCTGAGGCCAGTTCAGTACAATATGAATTATCTGACACATGTTGAAAAACTAAGACCTGAGCTTCAACTAGAGACTAATACTGGACTAGCAAAACCCACGTCTTACCTTTTAAGGGCAATTTCTATATTCCATGTGATGTTAGGAAGGGATCGGGTACATCAAAGATTTGAAAACAAAAAAGGAGTTGAAATAGAAAGTCCCCAGTTGTGCCATGATCCTCCATACAAATTTCCCCAAATGCAGAATTTAGTGCTTAGTGCCTGCATTTGTATCAAAAGATGATTTTTAGATGCTACACAGATTTGTGCAATAAGTCCACAAGGAAAAGATTTGTAAGAGACAGAAGAAATCAAAAAGCAAATCATGCTGATTTCACAGAAAACACAGAGAAAGATGTGAGATTTTCTTTGGCTCTTTAAAGGGTCACCAACAAGATGGAAATATTACAATGTCCCATTTGTAATGAAAAGGACTTTCCTTCGTAAGAAAAGACTGTTAAAAGCTGAAAGAGCATTAGCTTTATTTCTTTCAAGCAATGTTGTTTACTATCTTCAATCTCCAAATTTGTTCTTTGAAATAAACTTATTCTCTGCATGTCACCAGTTTCAACTTCTTGACATAAAAGCTAGAAAATAACAATCATGATTCACTGATTATTTTTACATAATTTTAATTACTTGATACGATCAGATCACTTACCCCTCAACCTCCTCACAAGTAGCAGAGAAAATTTTGCCTTTGGGTTGGTAAATGTCAATCCAAGTGTCCAAGTATTGCTAAAAGGTAAAACGTACAGAAAATATGCCACAGGGAGAGAAAAGGCAGATAAATCAAGTGCAGGCAATCTGCAAGCTTGATCAGCCTTTGCCTAATTAAGACTTCACTGAGGCCTAATCACCTGGTCCTGGGATCAGAAGACATGAATTGAAACTGCAGCCCTGCCCCTTATTAGTTGGGTGACTGTGGCCAAATTCCTTATCTTCACTGACAATTTAGCTTTCTTTGAATCTATTAAGTGAAAATATTAGCTTTTTTTCACAGGGATGTTGTAAGAAATAATTATAATACCCATGAAAGTGTATAGATTTGACATATGGTAAACACTTGATAACGGGTGTTTAATGAGAATGTTAATTGTTATCTAATTGCTTACACTTTCATATTACAATTTTCTAATTGTTGTTCCTGTGTTGTTTAAGTTTTTGTTGCCCCCCTTCCCACACAAAAATTCAAAATCACCTCTTTCAATATCTGCTGATGTGGCCCCCTACGGGTTAGTTAGAGATGGATGTCATTTTAATACAATTTGCCTGGGTGGATAGTTGACACAATGAGCTAATGGTTTAAGTAAATGCTCTCCTGAGTTTCATGTTGTGTGAATCTTAATGCAAAAGTATTTGAGGACATCTCAATAGCTCTGTCGCTGGTGGCAGAATCCAAAACACCCCTTTGAAGTCTCTAAGGGACAATCTGTCCTCTTTCTTCTTGGAAAGGAAAACTGGAAATTTGCTCCTGGGGGGGGTTGCTAAAGAAGAAAAGAGAAAAAACAAATGGCAAACAGACTGCTGCAAATGTCCGTAGGCCCTCTGGGTTACTTCCACTAAAGGATAAGCTTTCACATTTTTTTTGTCACTTTCAGTAGAAGTAATTAAACTTTGGCAACTTCCAAATCTCTTCTCTTCCAGATGGAGGAGGTGGGAAGAGAGGGAAGGGGTCAGGCTCGCCTTCTGAGAGATATGATTCAGTGCTTCCCTCTGAAAGCAGCGATTCCTCCTCTGGTAGGTACTGTGCCAGCCTGATCCCATTCTTAGGCAGGATGCCCATCTTGGAAGCAAAATGGTTGGGCATGGGAAACTGGGGGCAGGGTGGGGGGCAGTGGCTAACAGACAGAGGCAGCACGCATCGCTGCAATATTACACTAAGCCCTTAGCCAAGTGCCCAGATTCTGGAGGCTGGGGGAAATGACAACATTAGGAGAAATCGTAAATGGATTTTATATCCCTATGCCTAAGTCAGCTTCCAACTATTTCCTGAGTAAGATAATTAACATATAGAAGTGAGATGTTAAAATGCACATCAGATGTTGGATCTTTCAGAGGGGAGGATTTATGCTGTAACTTAGGAAACCTGTGTTTGGAAGGAAATGGCTGTTGACCTCTCCTGCATTCACCCTGTCATTGCTTTCTACTGAACTGTAATGGAACCATTTGGCATGGGGCTTCATATCCAATTACTCGGCCGGTCCACACCCAGCAATGTGTCAACAGCCAGGGTGAGAGGCCTGATTTAAGATGTGTCACTGCTGTGAATAGGGCCTGCACTGGTCCATGGCTGGAGAAGCACAGATCCTAGAATTCCTCTTAGAAGGAACACTTTTGATGTTGACTCCAAGAGACCAAACCATGACTAAAGTCTCCCTCCCCCTCAGGACCTTGTTTCTTTTTCCTACTAATGCATTTGACTTAGCATTCTTACTTGCAAATTCTAAGACGTTTCTCCGGTCAAGTCCTGATCTTTGAATAATTTCCCACCTGTTGATAATACAGAAGCTACCCATTCTGGTAAATTGTGATTATGACTCCACAGACATATTGTTAACTCCATCATTCATGCATTCCCCACTGGCTGTGCATTTTTTCAACCCATTATATATCTTTCATATGCAAAGAAAATATGAAAATTGACTGGGATTTGACCAGAAAAGGCCCTAAACCAACTGATACAATACCTGGGTTTGATCTCAAATCAGTGCTGTGTATTCTGTGACTCCATCCCCATTCTTTGAAATGAGGATGGCTTTTTGTCTTTTCTTAAAATTTCAATTTCACTGTTGCTTCGTGAGCAAAACAACCCAACAGCAACAGCTACCATTTATTGAGTACATACATCTCACAATGTAACAGAAGTTGAGCTAAGCGCTTCACATGATGATCAAGCTTAATCCTCAGAATAATTCTATAAAGGAGTTATTTTATAACAACTCCCACCATACCGCATGAGATGAATTAAGAATGTAAAGCTCAGGGTTACTATGAGTAAGTGGGTTTAGGAGTTTGGTATTCAAAGCCAAGTATATGTGTGTGCGTTTATATACATAAATAACTTAAGGCCTGTGCTAGGTAGCCATGCTGCCATTCAGAATGAGAAAGGAGGGATGAAAAGGTTTTATAGGTCCTCAACAAAGAGACTGCTAATGTCTACTAATGCCATGGTATTACTAATGAAGAAAAACAGAAAGCAAGTAAGGGAAGGAAGGAAGTGGGAAGAGGGGAAAACAAGAAGAAAGGAAGGAAGGAAAGAAGGAATAAAGGAGGGGAGGGAGGAAAGAATCAAGGTATAGTTAGCCACTGGAGGCTTAAATTGGATGGAGATCATTTGTAAATTTTGAGAGGCAAAGTGATCAAGTGGAAAGAGTTAAGTGGCTAAGCTAAGAGGCCTGGGTCCTGGCTTCAATCCATTTATTAACCAGCTGTGTTATTTTAAGCAGATTATTTACCCTGCCTATCTCCATTTCTTTATCTATTGAATGGGATAATAATGATAATTTGCCTAAATTACCTCAAAATAAAATGATATGGTGAATGTAGAGGGCTCTGGGAAATTAAAACTGTTATTAAGTGGAATATGTTATTACTGATGATTCTGCTTAAAATACCAGTTAAAATGCCTCTCTTTCTTTCCTTTTGTTCCCACAGCACACCATTCATGACTTGTTCCTAATTGGCCGGGCAAAAAATTTGTCTATCTTTTCAGAGACAGAAAGCACCTTAATCATGTTTTTTTTTCAAAAAAAATCTGTATTTGATCATTCATTTATTCTCTCATTGTATTACTTAACCCACTTACACCCAACTAAAAAGCATGATTGATGCTTAACGTCACAGCAAAATTTCTGTTCAATGTACTTCAGGTTTTCAATCCCTCAACTCTACTGCAAGTAATGCAAATGTCAAGAAATGCAAATTAATTGTATTACTGACATAAGCGATGCATAATTCGAAAGGTAAATATACTAAAAACAAAATCAAATAATGTATCGTCCAACTATTTTCACAATACGTGGTTTAAGGATTTGATAGCCCTCAAATCCTCAGCTGGCTGTCTATAGAAGAATCTGTTCATTAATAATCAAATCTATGCAACCTCTCTTTTAACCAAATGACTGTCAGTGATCAGACCTGGTCCCCATATTATCCCCACCACCTCCTTTGACAACAGGCTTTCCTGCTAGGCTGTTTGCTAGGCTGGGTTCTGTCTGAAGCTTAACACAAATAAGCAAATGGGAAAAATTGGTTTCAGTTACCACTAATCCTAAGACATTTTAACATCCAACAGAGTTTCACTATAAAGGAGGTCTGCAAAAATTACAAATGAAGTCAAGCAGGCTCTGGACCCCTGGAGAGTGTCAGAGCTTACAGGGTATACTGGTTAGAGATTTCCTCTTCTACCCTGATTAAATCAGCATCAGCCTGCCCTGCTCTACTACAGGAGTGTCCAGAATGTCTAAGATATAAAATTCCTTGAGACTATGCCACTGAAAGAGCAAGTCAGCCCAATTTGTCTCTCTCTTACATTTGCTCATTATGATACTGCTTAGTGATAAAAGTAGATTCAGGAGTTACTTTAGGGGTAAAGGCAAGGGTAGGAAAAGCAGTGCACCCTACCAAGGATCTTTTGGATTCAGCTTCCTGTCCTAGAAACCAGTTCCCAGGCTGCAGGCATCTCTCCCAATCTATCCGTCTCAGCTGCCTTCGGCAAGAAACAAAAAGCAGACTGAGTGACAGACGAAATCCTCTCCAGTACTGCCAGTGGGTGACTTTCCCCAGAACATGGTCCAGGAGGCGTGTACAAAGGGCTCTTGACAGATAGGTTTCCACGTGGCAGTAAGCAGAAAACCACATCATACAGACCTTTTGCAAGATCTTTTAGCATCTTTTGGGTACTTCATGAAGTACATTGTAGTACAATGAACATATGCCATAATGCATAGATATATTTGTATTTCTGGAAGACTTCCATTTATGTACAAAGTTTATTAAACAGTGGACAAATTCAAGTCTGATATCAGAAAGAAGTAACCATATGAATTTAGAGTAATCACTTTTCCAGGTTAAGCATTCACAGTTCCAGCAGTGACACGTGAGGTGCTTCCAAAACCCCTCATCAATTTGTTAACTTCCTCGGAACCCATTTCAGGTTTTTGGTGTCCTTCCCAAGGATGTGGCCCAGACCTGAATACAGCATTCTAGACCTGCTCAGATCAGTAATAATTATAGAGAAACAATCACTTTTTACTACTGTACAATAGAAGTAATTCAAAGTTCAATCTAACAAAGATGACAGATCAAATGTACCACCATTTGGGGACCCAAAAATAGCTTATATAAAACTCAGCTGTTATTTTATGTTTTACTTTCAATATGGGACTTATGAGAAACCTTCTCATATACATCTAGCAGGTAGTGAACCCTAATAATGCTATGCAAAATAAATCCTAAAACATCATCAATCAATTTATTATTAGCCAACTTGATCCCATTGTATATCAGCACTATTCCAAATGAGTATTAGGTTAGGGCTGGTGGTTATCAAAATGCGAACGTATTGGGGAAAAAAGATACTTGGATGTTGGGTAATGGAGGAAACTGCTGGTAATGATAGTGATTGACAGTTTACTCTATCACTATGGAACGTGACGACATCACTACTTACTGGAACTTACCAGAAAGAACACCGATTTGCCAAGTCATTATCCTTACATCCACTTATCCATCCATTCATCCATTTTCCATCTCATTTCACAAAGAATTTAAGGTACTTAGAAGAATGCATGATGTATGTAAATACCAAACATAAAAATAAAGAGCCAACACAGTATCATTTAGAATAGGAGATTGAGACCAGGAAGAAAAACCATAAATATAGAGGCAATCTGAACGTAGGCAGTTAAAATGTATAACTGAAAATTTGCCCCTGGATTTCATGCCACTAAAATAAAAATGGGAACATCTTCAGTTACGTGATCCACATAGTCTTTAAGGAGAAAATACACCAAATTATTAGGGGAAGAACATCTGACTATAGGATACTCTGTATGGCAGATGAAACAACATAAAACTAGTAAATTTCCCTTTATAACTGTGACTCAGAAACTAAGCAAAACTCAGTTCAGTGTGAAACCAATCTCTGTTTCCTCTATGTGATTACCCTAAAATAAGTCATTCTCCTTTTCTTATAGCAGTTAGTCATTAATCTGCGTCTCTCAAGAATCATTCTGAGTCACAGACTCTTAGCGTTGAAAGAGACATTAAAGTTAATCTATTTCAAGCTCCCATTCAAAGCTAGAACCACTGCCTGAAAGCATTAAATAGCAAGAAGTCCACTACATTCTCAAGACAGTCTGCTCCATCTTCACAGTTCTTATTAATACCAAATTCATCCTTTTACTGACTTTCAACAATGGACCCGGTAGTTTTACTGCCCAAAGAGCAACAAAGTCTAAGTTGAAATTTACATTTAAATACATTAACATGTTTAAATAAGTTATCTCAATATAATATCCTTAGAATAGATGCTGCCATGTTTTAAACTGACTCATCGTATATGAAAACAGTCAGAGCAGTATTCCAAACAGTGGAAGTAAAAAACTTATCACTGACTCTGACAGAAGTCGTTATGCAAACTACTCTGCCTTAAGTGAAATATAGATCAGTCTCACTCATTGACATGAACAGTGATGTACAATTGCCTTGCTCTACATTTCTTGTGGGCTCGTCATGGTGGCATCTGTGTCATTGCTAATAATACTTTTCTGTACTTGGATCAAACAGGCAAGGTAGAACAGGCCATACCCTGCATTATGGAAAAGACTACTTAGATCTACAAGGTTGATTCCCATAACCTCTGGGATTTGTACTCTTGGCAATTGGGGTTCTTGAGTCCGAAGCATATTACAGGAACCAGTAATTGTTGTCTTTATCACAGTAGTAATAACATTGGTCCAGTGCATTCTGTCCAGATTTTTAAATGCTTCTGCAAAGATATTCTCTCACCCAATGATAACCACCATGATACAACAACAAGGTCAAGAAGATCTCACAATACAGTTGACAATGGTGACAATCACTGAGAAATGAAGATCTGGAATTTGAGCCTTCTCTGAATTGGTCAATCTCTCGCAAGCAAGAGAATGACCAAAACAGAGGCTTGGGAGACTGAATACACAAAGAGACAATGGCCAGACCATATATGACAATAGGACTCTGATCCACATAGGAAGCCTAGAATACCCAACTGCAACCTCTGCAGCAATCAGCCAGAATGGCCAGGACTGGGTCAATGATGACCAGCTCCCCCAGATGTCACCCCTCTCTCATCCAATTCAGGACAAACTAGAGAAAGCCGAATATTCTTCCCAAACCAATCACATAAGGTGCCCCTCTGTTATTTATCCACTTTCCCCAAGCCAATAACCTCCAACCTGAAGCTTTCCCCTTTTCTCACTATAAAGCTTTTTCAACTACCTGATTGCCTCTGAGTCTCCGCCAAACACAAGTGATGGTGCCTGATTCCTTTCCTATAGCAAGCTCTGAATAAATCGCTTCTCTGTTCTCATTTATTTCCACAAAACACAAATATGGCAAGAGTCAATTTTAAGTATCCTGTTACGTTATATTACATACTATATTTAAGAATTGTATGCTTAGGAATTTAACTGCTTGATGGTAAAGAATTAGCCTTGTACTTCCAATGACGCTGATAAATGGGCTCTGAGGCTGAGGGGTGATGAGAAAAGCCCTGGTTTGTAGCATTTTCCAATTTATATAATGTAAAAGCTCTCACCATGGCCAATTTCAAGCTACCACTGTTTTAACAACCGGATTGTAAAATTCCTGAATATTTAACAATCAGTTCTAGCAAGCTAATGTGAGTGGCTCCAGTGCATCAGTGTTTATTTATTTATTTATTTAATTTATTTATTTTTTGGCTGCATTGGGTCTTTGTTGCTGCGTGCGGGCTTTCTCTAGTTGAGGCGAGCCGGGGCTTCTCTTGTTACGGAGCATGGGCTCTAGCTGCATGGGCTTCAGTAGTTGTGGCATGCGGGCTCAGTACTTGTGGCTCATGGGCTCTAGCTCGCAGGCTCAGTAGTTGTGGTGTATGGGCTTAGTTGTTTCGCGGCATGTGGGATCTTCCCTGACCAGGGCTCGAACCTGTGTCCCCTGTACTGCCAGGCAGATTCTTAACCACTGAGCCACCAGGGAAGCCCCATCATCAGTGTATATTTATCTACTTTTTCCCATAGTCTCTAACACTGTCCAAAACAGGTAAATATTTTTAAAAAATGGATAGAAAAATGGTAGATATAGCTATGGATATAGATGTAGATATAGATATAGATAAATGATAGATGGATTACTGATTGAATGGACAGCAGACGGATAGATATGTGATAGCTAGATCCACCTTGTTTTGGAAAACGGGAACAACCTGCCTAAATCACTCATTCAAGATAAATTAATTAAATATCTACGATATATTGCTTCTTCTTTCTGGTGCGCAGTATATTAGTAACAAAACAAAGATCTCTGCTCTTAAGAAGATTAAATTTTAACAGAGTACGGACAATAAAGAGTAAATATAACAAGTAAGTACATTTTATATTAGAAGGTGATGTGTGATACGGGAAAAAGAAAAAGGAAAACTGGGTAAATGGAACTGGGAGCTCTGAGGGTAAGGACAGTCAAGGTAGGCAGCCTTGGAAAGATGAGAGCTGAGTGCTGACTTGAAGGTGGTGGTTAGCTGTGTAGATCTCCAGAAAAAGAGGGAGTGGTTAGGACAAAGCCCTTGGGCAGGAAATGCACCAGGAGATTTCAAGGAATTGTAAGGAAACCACAGTGTCTGGAGCAGGGAATAAGGAGGAGACACACCAGGGAGCAGGGCACATAGGAAATTGTAAACTGTTGTAAGGGCTTTAGATTGTATAATGAGTAAATTGGGGAAACACTGAAGTGTTCTGAGTAGAGGAATGACATAATTAAACTTAAATTTTAAAAGTCCAGTTATTAATGTGATCCTATTATGAGTGTGTTGGGAATAGCTTTAAAGTTGGAAGATTTATAGAGTAATCCAGGGAAGAGATGATGGTGGCTCAGACTCTGAAAGTGGTGGGAGAGATAGGAAGAATGAGGGGCAGTAATAATAGATAATGCAATGACATGGTGAAAAGTAATAAGATTCTGGATGTATTAGAAAAGTAAAGCCAGTATGATTTGGATTTTGTTCAAATATAAGAGAAATATGAGTCACAACTGAATCCAAGTATTTTGAACTGAATAACCAGAAAGATAGAATTGACATTAAGTGAAATAAGAAAGGCTGGGTGCAGAGCAGGTTTTTGAGAATTTAGTGTAGAACATGAGATTGAAATGTCTGTCTGACTTCTGAGTCTGAGGTTATAAGACAGATCTGAGCTGAAGACATAAATTTGGAATAATCAGCAGCAATGGTATTTCAGGCTATAAGTCTGGTTGAGATTATCAAGGGATTTAAGGTATGAGGAGATGAGAAGATGACTAAGAACAGAGCTTTGGATCATTTTAACATTAAGAGTTCAGGAAGTGGGCAGGAATTTCCACAGGAAATGCAACCATCAAAACACATCAAAATGTAGCAACCAGTGAGGTAAGGGAAAGCCAAGAAAGGGTGATGTCCTTAAAGCTAAGTGAAGAAAGTATACTGAGGAGAGAGTGATCAACTTAGTCAAACACTGCTGATGGGTCAAGTGACATAGGGACTAAAAACTTATTGGATTTAGCAACATGGAGGTAATTCATTAGCTTGGCATTAGCAATGTCATTGGAGTAAAAAAGGCCTCAAAAGAGTGGGTTTAAAGAACATGAGTGTGAATACACAAGTGGAAAAATCAGGTAAATAAATTGCAATACATGCATGAAATGAAATACTCTACAGTACTTGTGTATATCTGTCGATGTAGAAATATGCCCCAATATATCATTGAGTTTAAAAAATTATATTTTACTTTGTTGTACTTCTGGTAATGAACAAGCATTATGTGTCATACTTAACCTGCCCCCAGATTATAAATTTCAGTGTTGGACTAAATTAAATATATACATATTTGAAGCTACTAGAGTGTGATCAAAGCCTTATATCATTATAAGAAAACATTCCCACAAAGAAAATCCCAGGACCAGATGATTTCATTGGTGAATTGTATCAAATATTTGATGAATGCATAGTACCAATATTCTCCAGGCTATTTAATAAAGTATAGGAAGAAAGAACATTTTCTACATTTTAGGAGAACAACATTAATTACCTTGTGTGCAAAACTGAACAAAAACAGTATAAGGAATAAGATTCAAAACAAATATACCTCAAAAGCACAGATGCACATATCTTTAACAAAATATTTACAAAATGACTCTAGAAGCATATAAAAAGTTAACAAATTATGAACAAATATGGTTTATCCTAGGAATGCAAGGTTGCTTTATCATTCAAAAATCAGTGTCACACAGATGAAGAATCTCAAAAACATCATATTGAGTAAAAGAACCAGAAACAGGAGCACTTATTTTATGATTCAATTTATATATAATTCTAGAAATGGGAAGTATGATCATCAGTGACAAAAAGGAGCTCAGTGTTTGCCTAGAGCTGATCTCTGTAGTGCAGGATTAATTACAAAGCAGTATGAGGAAATTTTGGGGGGGGGGGTGTTAGAAATATTCTATACTCTTTGGAGAAATGTCTATTTAGGTCTTCTACCTGTTTTTGGATTGGGTTGTTTGTTTTTTTTGATACTGAGCTGCATGAGCTGATTGTATATTTTGGAGATTAATCCTTTGTCAGTTGCTTCCTTTGCAAATATTTTCTCCCATTCTGAAGGTTATCTTTTTGTCTTGTTTACGGTTTCCTTTGCTGTGCAAAACCTTTTAAGTTTCATTAGGTCCCATTTGTTTATTTTTGTTTTTATTTCCATTACTCTAGAAGGTGAGTCAAAAAGGATCTTGCTGTGATTTATGTCATCGGAGTGTTCTGCCTACGTTTTCCTCTAAGAGTTTTATAGTGACTCAGCCATAAAAAGAAACGAAATTGAGTTATTTGTAGTGAGGTGGATGGACCTTGAGTCTGTCATACAGAGTGAAGTAAGTCAGAAAGAGAAAAACAAATACCATATGCTAACATATATATATATGGAATCTAAAAAAAAATGGTTCTGATGAACCCAGGGGCAGGACAGGAATAAAGACGCAGACATAGAGAATGGACTTGATGACACGGGGTGGGAGGAAGGGGAAGCTAGGACGAAGTGAGAGAGTAGCATTGAGATATACACACTACCAAATGTAAATTAGATAGCTAGTGGGAAGCAGCTGCATAGCACAGGGATATAAGCTTGGTGCTCTGTGATCACCTAGAGTGGTGGGATAGGGAAGGTGGGAGGGAGGGTCAAGAGGGAGGGGAGGGGCTTCCCTGGTGGTGCAGTGGTTGGGAGTCTGCCTGCTGATGCAGGGGACACGGGTTCGTGCCCCGGTCCGGGAAGATCCCACATGCCGCGGAGCGGCTGGGCCCGTGAGCCATGGCCACTGAGCCTGCATGTCCGGAGCCTGTGCTCCGCAACGGGAGAGGCCACAACAGTGAGGGGCCCGCGTACCGTTAAAAAAAAAAAAAAAAAAAGGGAGGGGATATGGGTATATATGTATACATATAGCTGATTCACTTTGTTATACAGCAGAAACTAACACAACATTGTAAAGCAATTATACTCCAATAAAGATGTTTAAAAAAAAAAAGAAATATTCTATATCCTGATTGTGGTTGGTGGTTTCAGTGGTATATACATTGGCAAAAACTCTTCAAACAGGACAGGTAAAATGGGTGCATTTTATTGTATATAAACTAAATATCAATAAAGTTGATTTTAAAATTAGTGCAATTCATATGTTAGCTGAATAATGCAGAAATTTCTTCAATTATCTTACCAGGTTTCTCACTGTTGGAAAAGACAACTAAAAATATGAAAAAAAGGAAGATTAGAGTATATTCTTTGGTGTTGCACTGGAGAAATCTGTATGTCCTCCTGTCTATATATATGCTATATATATATCTCCTAGCTCCTAGGTCTGTCTGATGAGAAACTTCAGTAGCAATGAGCACACCTAGTCCACAGACAGTGGTTTCTAAATGCTTTTCTTCAATGAAAATAGCCATTGTTTCATGAAGGAAAAGCTGGATTCCACAGCCGGGATGGAGAAAGTACAAAATTAGCAAGGAATAATTTGTGGTGCCAGAAGCTAATGAAGTGCTCAGAGAACGATGAGAATATATTCAAAAAGAAAGAAGACGACATGAAGGGGCTCCCTGTTTCCACATGTGGAGAAATGCTCAGAGAACAATGAGAATATATTCAAAAAGAAAGAAGACGGCATGAAGGGGCTCCCTGTTTCCACATGTGGAGAAATGCTCAGAGAACAATGAGAATATATTCAAAAAGAAAGAAGACGGCATGAAGGGGCTCCCTGTTACCTACCACATGTGGAGAAATTCGAGCTACAAAATAAATGATACTGATGGCCTATAATTCATTGACAAATCCATGAATCCCTACCAAACTGATAGATAGATACACAGATAGATAGGAAGGGAAAGTTTTTCTTGTCATAGAAAGCTAACTAGTAGACAAAAAATAATGATGGAGTGAGAAAAATCTAAGTAGATGTTAAGCTAGTGGTTTGATGAGAAATATCCTTTTTGGAGGCATTTCCCTGGTCCCAAAATATGTCCCCATGGGAAAACTATTCAATACAATGGCAGTAAATTGTAAGTTTAAAATGGATAAACCTGGAAGACAACACCTTAATCAAGTGATAAAATTTAGCATCATTGATACTGGGATAAACATACTCTATGTACCTCCTGATATGCACCAAAAAGGATGCAGCATCATTTTTGTGATATACCTGTCAAAGATGCATACACTGAATCTAACAATGGGAGAAAAATCAGACAGATCCACGTGAGGGACATTTCCTTCAAAAATGTCAAGGTTAAGAGAGATAAAGGATGAGAAACTGCTCTAGATTAAAGTAAATGAAAGAGACATGACAGCTAAATGTAATATGTGATCCTGGGCTGGATCCAAAACAAGGGGAAAAGAGCTATAAAATACATTATTGGGATAATTGATGAAATTTGAAGATGGACTCTGGTTAGATATAGTACTGCATCAAGGTTTATTGTTTGATTTCATAATTTATAATAGTATGTAAGAGAATATTTTACTGTGGCTATATAAGAGATTGTACTTGTTTTCAGGAAACACAAACTAAAAGGGCATGATGTCTCCAAATTACTCTCAAATGATTCAGAATAATACATGGACAGATAGATAGAGGATAGATTAGAGAAATAAAAAGGTAGATTGATAGATGATAGGAAGGAAGGAAAGAGGAGGGAAGGAGGGAAGAAAGGGAGAATTATAAAGCAGATTGGGTAAAATACACACTGTTGGTAAATCTGGGTGATTAGTACTTTATACTGTTCTTGCAACATTTCTGCAAGTGAAATAATTTCAGAATAAAACAGATACCCCCAAATGATAGATTTCAAAACAACAATTACAGGTTGTTCATATTTTTAAAAATACTTGTTTATATGTGCTTATATACTTAGCATACAAATATATGCATAAAGATTCTGGAAAGATATACATGAAAATGGTAAAAGTGCAAGAGAGATGTTTAATATTTTTTATATTGCTCCCCAATCAGTATTTTCTCAGTTATCTCAGTGAACATTGATAACACATAGAATTCACAATCAAAAATTAATAAAGGTTTAGCAAAAAGTAAAAGACACTCGCTCTAGTTTTCTCTAGGGAGGAGCCACTCTCAACAAATATGGGTCTTTGTTCGGTTATTGCTGCCTAGGGTTGGATGAAAATTTTGCCTGAGAAGGAGAACAGAAAACAAAGCTTATTTGGACTGCAAACAGAATACTACAGGAGTATTTCTCTGCTTTGGAGATGAGCCTGCTGTGCTCCATCTCAGTGGGCCTGACACGCCAGGGGCTGAATTTGATCAGATTTGCTTGCCGTGGTGCCTGACCCCAGGCAAATGAGATCTAGGTCTATGTGAGCTTCAGCCTTATTAAAAATGTTGTAAAGCTGAATCTGACAGATCTCAGCCCTCCCTGCAGTAACTTCCCCCATGCAGAGCACAGAAGACAGAATTGTCCTCAATAGCTACTGCTGTCAATGTTCTTCTACCCAGACACGCCCCATTGTTTGGGCCGGCAGGGTTCCTGTTGGCTGTATCCTCTTCTTGGTGATAACTGGAGGAGACCAACTGCATCAGAGTCTTTGGTAACATGGTTAAGAGACAGAGGCCCCCTAAGCTTAGATTCTTTATTCACTTTCATTGAAGAAACTGTATTCCCTGTCGGTAGAGTAGTCAACTCAGACTCACTGTGATTTCAAATATCACAGTATTCAATTAATGAAGGTATAATGCAGACTTTTAAAATTCTCTTCATAAACTATATTCTTACTGTAAGTGTAATTTGCTAATTGTGCAGTTAAACTTAATACCTTTAAAGAAGTTTTAATATTTAGAATCACTGGCAATTGTACCCAGCATACGGTATGTTAGTTGTTCATAACACTTTCCATATCGATACATTTACACACTAGTAATTTGTCTCAGAAAAAGGATGGTGTTGAAAGATAACTGGATTTCTAGTGAGTCGTCAGGGCCTGTGGAAGAGTAACAAGTTTCCTACTGGGCTGTGATTCTCGTCTTGTGATTTTTTGGAATGATCCCCAATTCTAAAGGTAATCCAGCCCAGGCACTGCTGGGTGATTAGCACAGATGTCCCCATGGCAGCATCTGCCTTGTTCTTGGTCATTTTTTAAAGCTGTCCATTGGTACTGGCTTTCGTCAGTGTGCCCATAACCCCCAATTTTTTTTTTTCTGAGTTCTGAGTTTCCCTGAATTGCTGTACTTTCAAGCAAATCTTCAAGAAAGTTACAGCTTATCTGTTTCAGGAAAGGCTACACCCGTTTCACTGCCCTAAACTTCTCCATGACCAACTGAAGGACATTTTCAGGAACACCCTGCAAAACTCAACCTCTGTGCCTTTGCTTATGCTGTTTTGCCTTCCTAGAAATCCCTCCCTTCAACTTCTGCCTGTAAAATTAGCCCATTTCCCCAAGCCCTAGCGAATACCACCCCTTCCATGAAGCCTTCTTGGACACCCCTTTTCAAGCAGCAAAATGTAACATCCTCCTTCTCTGAACAAGGAAAGTATGCCACCCTATGTGTGACTCCAATGACATCTACCTCACTGGGCAGTAGCTTAGCACAAGTCCTTGTAGCTCCTCCACAGGGGGTAAAAGGCACAGAGGCAAGGGCAAAGGCTGAGAGCTGGCCAACTGGATTCGAATCCCTGATTCCTTACTTCATTTCTATGTGACTTTTGACAAATGACTCAACCTCCCTGTACCTCAGTTTCCTCATCTGTGGAAAAAAGATAAAAACAATAACTACTCATAAGGTGGCAGTTAGAATGAAGATGATGCTATAACACACTCAGGGAAGTGGTAGGACATAGCAGCAAGGAGCAGAGGCTCAAGGAGTGAGTCTGACTGGGTTCAGATCCCAGCTCTTTCAACTTACTCTCTCGCTGTGACTTTGGACACGTTACCCAACTACTACTCTCTGCTCAAATTTCCTTATCTAAAGAGGTAGGTGAAAAAACAACTATCTTAAAGGTTTATATTGACAGTTAATCTAACACATGCAAACATAAGAGTACACAGTAAGCTCTAATAAGTATCATGAAGTATTATGAAGTCAAGGCCAAGTCAGGTTTAAGTTCATGGCAAGCACTTAAATAACATTACTAGTTATCCTTCACGGTCATGAATGCTTACTGTATGACTGTGAAAGTTGCCCTGCTAGATAGTCTGGAAGTGCAGGGTAGGAGAGAAAGTGAGAGAGAGTGAGAGACCAAGCAAAAGAGAGAGATTTAATATTCCTTCCTCTTCTCCTTCCTGAGTGAATTTTGTAGAGTGTTATCTCTCAGACGAGAATGTTCTTGCCTGTGAAGCTGGACCCAAATCCATTGTTTCTATTCGGCACGTGGGGCATGCTGACAGGCAGCATGCTTGTGTGTACAAATAGACACCGAGCATCACAAAAGCTCTTTCCACAGTGACGGCAGTGAAATGTGGAGCATGGCTTGCTATTCTTCATCGCCTCCTTCCTGCTCCACCCTCACAGCCATTCTAGAACTTCTGAACTTCTGTTTCTTACCAGTGTTCTGAATGTATCAATATTAGTGATTCCTTTCAATCTACTCAAAAGAAAAGCAATTAGTGGATTTCACACCTAGTCTCCCATGAAACTTAAGTAACCGAGTGATGAAAGAAGAAGCCTTCCTGTGGAAACATATGCTCTTAGGAAATCAGTTCCTGGATTCCTTGAAGCTTTTTCCTCTTATCATCTGATTATTTTATGTTTAAAGGAAGTGATGCGGGTATTTTCAGACTTGAAATTTATTGGTTTTGCCTTCACTTCTATTTTATTGTTAGATTTGGTCACTTTTCTCCTATCTTCCGGTTCCATCATACTCCAGCTTGCTTCTAATCTCGAAACTTTAGGACATTAGCACAAATAAAATTTCTAGTTCTGGTCTCTAACAATTTTTTTTTTCTTAGAGAAAACAGTAGCCCATCTTGTTTACATTCCCCAACTGAAACACCATAGTGTTTCTTTTAAAACACTTTCAGAACATTGTGGCAATTTTTAAACTTCAGGAATCACAAAAGTCTAGGGTTTGAAAGATCATATAGACAGTAAATCTGTTTCTCTGGCTCTGGCATGTTCAAACACCTTTAGAGTTAGAGGATAACTGGATATCATCTAGTTCAATTTTCTGATTTTGTAGGTAAGGAATCTAAGACTCAAAGAGGGGACACGGGAAACTAAACAACTGCAGGTAAGCAATTGTTCTCAATTATGGGTGGTTTGGACCCACGAGGGGACAACTGGCAATGTCTGGATACATTTTTGGTTGTCACAACTAGAATCTGTTACAGGCATCTAGTGGGAAAGGCCAGGGATGCTGCTAAACATCCTACAATGCACGGGACAGCCCCTCGACAAAGAATAACCCAGCCCAAAGTGTCAGTAGTACTGAGGCTGAGAAACTCTGAGCTAGAGAGATTACTGCCTCAGTAATCTGTTTAATGTCTCATGCTAACATATACCCAGAATCATTTCCTAAGAAACTCATAATCCAAATTAAACTCATATCCTGTGTCCTTGATGAAGCCTTCTGGTTTCCATTTCACCACTTTCTTTGGCAATCTCTTTAATGTTTCCTAACTGAGACTACAAATGGTCTTATTTCTGTGCCAATGTTGAGCCAGTGAGGAAGTATCTATATCAAGGAGATATGTGCGGAGGAAGATTTTATTTCTGGATTATATTTTGGGGTTGATCATGAACAGCTATACTCAACCCATTCATGAGTGACGGAGGAGAGTCTGAGGAGTGTTAGGACACAAAAATTGATTTGTTATGGTAACTGGCAATGCTTTTCAGTGGTAAATGAGATTTCAATTGAATGATAAAATGATGATCCAATTTGGAAGTCAACCCTATGGTTTCAATGGCCTCTTTTAGGACATCATTTCACAAAAGCTAAAAAACAAATTGACAAACAAACCTATGAATTCCTTTCTATGACAATATATCTGAAGAAGAAAACATAAGAAATGTTGCCATTTGATCTTCCCATTAGCTGGTCTGGGGGAAAAAAGAGTAAGAAGGAGCCTATCAAAATTGTGAGATGCAAGAATTTGAGAATTAAAAAAAAAAATAAAAGTGGTCATTATATTTCTATTCTGCCTTCCTTCTTATGCTGAGTTGACTTTGCATTCAGCTTAAATGTGCTGTATACATGGTTAAATTAAAAAGCCCAAGTGGAAATACAACTTCTCACACTGACCATAAGCAAGGAGTCAAGGCCAAGCCAGGTTTTAACTGGGTAAAGATATTTTGTAATATCCAATTAAACAAAATTTTTTAAAGCACTTAGACCTAGAAATTCTGGTTTGGAATTCTGAACTATTAGTTGAAAATACTGGTGGTGAGTGGGGAAAAGTTTATAGATTAATATCTTCTTCTTAGAGTTGCATAAAACAGCCAAAATTTTGGAAGCAAACTAAATGTCTAACAATTCTAACTAAATTGTAGTGTGATAAATGTAATGTCGGAAAAAATGCAGGTGTTAGAAGCATGATGTTTTCAGAGAAATGTGGGAAATTCTTATGATACAATGTTAATTAAGAATAAATAGTTCACAACTAAATGTACTGACTGATAACAAGTTCGTAAATATGTGCATATGATCAAAGTCTAGAAAGAAATATCAAAGTGACAAAAGAAATGGAAGACATAGACACAGGTTCATATATTTATGAGCCATACTACTTTTCTTATTTTGTTCCCCTAAACTTTTCTATAATATGGTTAGAAAAAAAAAAGTATATATAGTTAAATTTGACCCAGGTCTCTTTTCTTCAGTTAAAATAATACCAAACATATAGATTTGCATTAGGAAATTAGTAGCATTAAGGAAAACTATAATAAGAATTTTGGAGTATATAGAGGAATAAGCATTAGAATCTAAATTAAGGCACAATAAGGATAAGGTCAGTGGTGTTGAAGCAGTAATGAGTGTATGTTAGAAAGTTTCTCATAAAGTGAATACAGCAATTTCACATTCTTTTCCATTAATGGTCTGATCACAAAATCAAGAACGTCACAAAGGGAATTGGCTATAGAGTTTATCCACCAAGCCAAACTCTGTTTCTTTAGATTCTTTTGTAATATCCAAAGTAGCAGTGAGTTCCCTCGCCTATGTATACGATCATCCTTTCTCTCTCACACATGCCCACAAGATGATTCCCCTTCCTACATTTCCTATCTTGAATCCAGTCCAGAAACCTGGGAGTCATCCTAGAGTCTTCCCACTTCTTCACCCGTCACTACCTCATTCAGCCGATTATCAGCTCTGGTTAAGTCCACCTCCTGAATATTTCTTGAATTTGTCTCTCCTGTTTGTTTCCAAGACCTCTGCCCTCCTTCCAGCCATGGACGGTTACAATAGCCTGACTAGGCTCCCTGTCCCCAGTCCCAGTCAGCACACAGCTGTTAAAGAACAGATATGATCCCATTACTTCTCTTCTTAAATCATACTGATGGACACCTTTTATCTTTGAAAGTAAACTCCGTCTTCCTTAGGATGGCTCAAAAGGCTCTTTTTTACCTGACCACTGCATACTTCTACTACAATTCTCCCTTAAGTGTCTGAAAATCAAGTCATATCACTGAATGGAACACATTTTTCTCAGCGCAATTATACCGAGTTAGAGAAAGCAGAAATATCAGCTTTCTCATTCTAAGCATTATGATAATTTTAATGCAATCGAATATCATATTCACATTTTTAACAGTCATAGTTCATATTTTAATCATATTACATTACCAGTAAGTAAAATCCCTAAATATTTTTTTATAAACTTTCTTGTACTGGAGTGATTTCTTTTGGTTTTAACCAAATGCTGGACTTCCCCATTATCCATGTTAAGTTCCTCTTTTGATATTATGCCCAGGATTCCATTTTGCTAAGATCTTTTTAGACACAAATTTTGCCGTGTAACTCAATAACTGCTTATCCCAGCTTTGTGACACCTGAAAATTTCTTCAAAGTGAGGCAACATGGTATAATTAAAGAACACAGGATTTAGTGTATTCTAATTTTAATTAGAACACAGCCTAAATTCTAATTCCACCACTGACAAGTTATCAAGCACTTGGAATGCCACTTAAATTTTCTTCATCTTTGTTTTCATGTCAGTAGGTTGAGTCTAGCAATAGATAAGGGAGATGCCCTCACCTTCCCCTTGAAAACTCTTCCCTGAGACCCATCGGGCTGTTCAAGTCTTTTGAGCATGAGCCACCTGTTCTCCTTACTTGGCTCCTGCAATAAACCTTTCTCTGCTCTCTCTTTATCTGTATAGGGTTGGCCAAAATGTTCATTCAGGGTTTTTCCATAAGATGTTCCAAAAAACCTGAACAAATTTTTTGGCCAACCCAAAAAACATATATATATATGTGTGTGTGTGTGTGTGTGTGTGTGTATGTATACATATATTTATTACATTTATATATTATATATATTATATATATTTATGGGAGAGGATAGTTAGGAGGATGACAGTGAAGACAAAGATTGGTTAGTGTTTTGTGTCTACTAAGTGCTTTACAAACAAATATGCTGAAGAAGGTATAATCATTATCCCCATTTTTCTGATGAGTACACTAAAGGTTAAAAGGAATAAATAATGTACCCAAAAAACAATCAATACATGATGGAGCTAGTGTATAGACATGCTAAAGGCCATGTGAATGTAATTATCTTCTTACTTTTGTCTGAGTCATCCACTGTTAAACAGATAATTCTTTATTTCATCAGTCCTCTACAGATGGGAATTAAGGTTGTTTCCATTTTCTCACTATTAACAAGTAGTGATATCCTCATATGTGGTATCTTTGTGCACTTCTGGAATTAAATTTCTGAAGTGAAACTTTAGGATCAAAGGTTATGAATATTTTTGTTGAATATTGTCAATTTGTGTTTTATAATGTTTATGATTAAACATATAAAAAGATTTTCTTGGGAATTGTATAGGACGTATCTTAGGTGCCTCCTCAGATTCCATTGGTGACATGAGCTGCTGGACCCTCAGTAGTGAGCAAACTTTGCCTTAAGGGCCCCCAGGTCTGTTTGGGCCCTCACAGCTCCACACCCTGGGGTGGGCCAGTTACATTCCTAGGAGAACTTCCTTCACTGCTGCTACTATACAGCCAGGCCCACCAGCCTCACATCCTGAATTTCTGGCTTCTCTCACCATCTCTGGACTTGTATGAGTGGCTGCAAAGAGGGCCAGATGGTTCAACTCTCTGGGCTCACACTTTGACTAATGGGAAACAGGAAGGGGAGCTGTGTGCAGCAGGCAGATAAATCTCTCCTTCTTCCTTCTCCACAACCCCTCTGGGAAATTGTTCTGCACACAGCCTGTCCAGATGCACCCCACATAGCTGAGCAAACCTACCTGCCTGCTTTGACCAGAAATGCAACACTTTGCGTTACTTTCCCTCGTTCCTGGCTCACATTTCTTATCTCACACTTTCATTTTCTCTCACACTTGGTCTACGGCAGTTTTCTGGCTCTCTGAGATAATAAAGTTTATGAAAGTGTTTTACAAATTATAAATGACTATGCAAAGGGAGGGTATTTTTATTGCTGTGATTTTTGTTGCTTTCAGGAATACTTGGGGGTATACAGAAATTCATTTCATAAAATAATCAAGATTACCCTTATTTACATTCCATCATTCATTATCAGTCTAAGAAGGATTTTGAGATATTTTTGATCTTTCTGATTTGAGGTGTGCCTTTAGGGAGGTGTAGTAAACTATAAGCTCCATAGAAACACCTGCAGAACATTTCAGGTGCTTCCTGAAGGAAGGCATGCTAGAGAAAGGAGTAGGATATTATACTTGAGTGCTCCAGTGCACCCGGGTTTAGCCTAATGCACACCCCCAACATGGAATTCCATGGAGATTTAGAAATATGAAATGAGAAAAAAGTAGCATGAAAGGAAACTAGGATGAAAGAAAAGTCAAGCATTCCCCGACCCTACCCTACTTTCAAAGTATTATCTTCTACTTTGTCACATAAGTTATCCTCTCCAATTTCACAAAAAAATTAACTTGTGGATAATTTATATTCAAGTCAACCAAAATTGAAGGAAGGCCTAAATTATCTCCTTCTGTGTTCTCTTATAGCACCCAGTTGTTTTATATTTACTCTCTGTTGTTATTGCTTACTTAATTAACTTCCTTTCTGGCTGGACTATAAACTCTGGGAAAGTAGGAAGCTGTCAATTCCATTCTCTGTCATATTCTTAGCACCTAACATACTGCCTGGATTTTTTAAAATGCTTATTGAATGATGAATGAAAGAAAGAATGAATGAAGAATGAAGGTGAATTGACCATGTATCTGACTTTGGCTAAGTGTTTTTAGTTTTCTATATATATCCCCAAGTCCCAAACTTCAGCTTAAAACAAAGTAGATACCTAATAAATATGTGTTAACTAACTGATGAAACAATGATAAATTTATATAAAAATATCTAATTCCTACCTTCTGACAACACGGTTCAAAGTATTCTAAAATGTTCTCTTCTCATTTACATTCAGGGAACGCAGGTGTATAAAGAGAATCACTGCTTAGTTTTATACATAGAAATTTCTGAGGCTGCTCCATTGAAGTGAAGTCATGGTAGAGAATATCAAAAAACTGGCTGGAGGAATAGAACTATTACCTGCCCCTCCTAGTCAAGGAGGGTATTGTGGTCTGGGGTCCACTCCATTTTGTAGAGGAGAATACCCTGTGGATAATACTTTCATAGCCTGAACCCTCCCTTCTCAGCACATTTGTAAGGAGATGCTAGTCCAAGGAACTCAGTCATGTACCAAGAACCAAAGAAATGCATCTCGGGCTTGGCCAATCCTTTTTCTCTATGTTGCAAGCGAAAAACAAACAAACAAACAAAAAACCCCAAAATGAAAACAAAACCAAAAAAACTCTAGATTAAATGAATCCTTTCTTTGGTTTTATATCTGCTCCCTTAGGGCATCTGGCTTATTGCATTTACATTAATCACATGAAGAGAGTAAGATTTAGAGATAAACCGTCTTTTCTTCTCCCTTGTCCTTTGAAGCCAAATTATTTTTAACGGACAGAGGTCATCAGAGTCTCATTGGATTATCCTATGTGCCAGATTTTGTCCTTATTTTTGATACAATGAACCATTTCCTACAACGGGCATATAAAATTCACTGCTCCCAGGGTTTTAGAAATCCCAGGAAAGGCCCCTGCTGGCAACCTTATTAGCATCTCTGCCTCTTGATTTTTATTTAATTCCTTTTAATATTCTATCATAATGCTGACAGACTTTTTGGAATGGAGGGCTACAGAATGAGGACAATATTTCACTACATCATTAAGCCTGCAGTGGGTTAATAAATGGCTCATCATGTGCTTTGAGATATACAAAGAGGTTAAAAAACAAAAACAGAACACTAAGGCAACACCTGTTGAATCATATTAATAAGAAAAAGGGGACTGACATGAATGATTCAAATAGAGGTTCATACTAAAATGATACCTTAGCATCTGGATTTCATATTTGTCTCAACAAAGGACTGAAGTTGCATTTCAATGGTAAAGCAGACTTTTGGGAAATGGTCCTCTTTTCTAAGCCCTAGAATGGGGACGGTTGTTAGAGAATAGAGATGCAAGTGGAAAAAACAACAAACTCATCTAGCATTAAAATGTT
The DNA here is from genome assembly GCF_039906515.1 of Pseudorca crassidens. NCBI lineage: Eukaryota > Metazoa > Chordata > Mammalia > Artiodactyla > Delphinidae > Pseudorca > Pseudorca crassidens. Next base: position 141,702,922 of record NC_090296.1, on the reverse strand, counting down.
GCCACCGATCAACAAAAGGTCTCATATTGGGGATTACTTTCACCTTTTAAATCACATCCACATACAGCATCTCATTCTAGCGCACAAAAATTCTGGGAACTATGTCTTTGCCTACCAGAAAAGTTAGAACTCCCTAACTTTTCCCTTTCTTCACCCCTAAACCTTTCTCACCTCCCTGCCAACCAAGGATGCTCTAAATCAGTGCTTTCTTGGGAACACGGATCACCTGGGGATCCTATTACAATGCATATCCTGAAGCAATACGTAGGGCCTGAGACTGCACAGATCCCAGGTGAAGCTGAAGCAGCTGCTCCTCGGTCTAAATGACCACCTGTGAGAAGCAACATCCTGAAAAGATTAGTGTCCTATGTGCAATCACAGAAGATTTAGACTGAAGTTACTCCAGTACACACTTAATGAGATGCATCACTGTTCTTGTGCTAATTGATAAGTAGAAGAAATAGCGATTCAGACTCCACTTGATTTTCACCAAGTCAAGCCAAGCACTTCTAGAGCTGATTTAAGAGCAGACACTGGGAAGCTGTGATGGGCCATCTGGAGATCTTGGATTCAATAAACTAAAGCATGAGCCCTTAATCTTCATGCTCACCTCGAACATGAATTAGCTTTGAAATATCATTAACCAAATTAAGTCAGTAAAAGCTTATCTAAAGAGATATTAATTCTTTCTTCAATTAAACATGCTTGGAGGAAGAGATGATAGGAAAAACAAAGTCATGCTTCCTAAAATACCGTATATGAGAAAGTAACTTGGCTTTTAAAGAAAATATCTCTTTAAATACATGAGGTTTAATAAATTACATTCCAATTGACTCAACAGTTTGGTTTACTGCACTGAAACTGTATAATTACTATGTTTTTGCTCCACCCTTTAAAAATATCTTAAAAACTGTAGCCACTCTTCCCAGAAAAGTGTACATATAGGCAAACAATTTTGTATATTATTATATCAGTTCCTAGACACTTTTGTTCTACAGGCAATTTAAGAAACTTTAACCTGGTGGTGTCTCAGAAGCTAGAAAAACGAACGAACAAACAAAAATGTCTTTCAACTCTCACTGGGATATTAGACATTTATTAAATACAACTTCTGTGGGAGAACTAAGTCAGTTACCTAAAAGTACAGATGAAACACACACACACACACACACACGCACACACATCAAAAAAAATTTTTAAAGGTTGGGGGGAGGCAGAGAATTTGAGACTTTACAATAAAAGCCATGGAAAATTCTCCATAGGCCAGAGCAAATCAGGAGAAAGAGAACAAAAACAGAAACCACAAAAACTAGTTTCAAAACCATCTCGCCTTTTACCTCTGGGTATCCTGCCTCATCTCTCAGTGACTGAGAATATGAGTTTCCAGGGGTGCTTGATGAAATGCAGATTCCTGGGCCATCCCCCAGGTCAAATGGAGACATGTTCAGAAATCTGCATTATATAAGATCCCTAGGTAGTTCTTACATTAACGTTTGAGAAATACTATTCCTCAGTTTACATTAATGAAATTAAGATGCCCCCAACTCCCATTCAGAGCTCAGAAAGAGTTACACTCCAATATGAGGCTGCCCACAGAACAGGAAAATGACTTCCAAGAGAATAATGATCGGAAACATATCCTTGAGTTGTGCTTGTGATCAGAATAGGCTTTTAAATTCAGCAATTTTGGAGGAATTTAAATCTGTTTCCTGTCCTGTCTTCCACACCTCACTCTTCCCCTAGAAGCAGGCTCACAAATTCCCCTTCCCTTTCTCTAGAACCTCAGCTATAAATTGACTATTATATAGCTTAGACTGCATACGAAGTTTGATAGAATAAAGGGTAGATAAGAGAGGAAAGGTCTAGATAATACAGACAGAAGCTGTTTTGATATAGCTAAATCCATAAATATAGATATATGGATATCAGCCTCAGTAAAAGTCAAAGTCTACCATTCTCAACGCTGGCTTCATAGTAAAGTTAATAAAATCACAGATACCTAAACTCTAACCCCAAAGGTTCTAATTAAGAAGATCTGAATAAGACAATTATAGATAAAAGTTGGAGTCTCAGTGTCTTTATTTAAAATGAAAAAAGAAAACCACCATTGAAAATTCCTATATACCATCAATAATGGTACAAACAATAAGTAAGTATGAGTCTTTACTATGAACATAATGATAAATGTTTTACAGTCAGTTGCTCATTCAGTCTTAACAGCATCTCCATAGGCAGGAATTGTGAGGAAACCACTACTACAACTAAAACTCATAGAGGTCAGGTTTCAAAGTGATGACTGCTAAGTGCAGAGCTCTCCTTAGAACTCTATGTCTGACACAGAAACCCACACTAAACAATAAACCGTACTTCCTGTATAAATCTATGGAGAACTGCTGGTAGGTACATATGTTTGTGCATACATGTGTGATACACACATACAAAATATGTGTGTGGTCAAAGAATGTGTGTGTAGACCCTGGCAGAAGGGCAATTTTGCAACTTGGGACATTTGAGGAAGAGAAGCGTCCTCAAATAAAGACTGGTGAAGTCCAAACAGCTGTGTGAGAGCAATAGCTCTCTAAGGGGAAAAGGAGAGATGTCACTAGGAAGTGAAATGAGTGTAGGAAACAATGTAGAACTTGCCTAATTCAAACTTCAATAGGTTGTTTCACTGAAGACCAGCTCCACTTGCTCCCCCCATTTTCCTTGATGGTAGAAAGCCTCTACTTCATAGTATTACATTCCTCCAATCCCTCTTTGTTTACTCTGGAAAGGTCAAAAAAGAAACAGGTCAAGTTGGATGAAGGGGTGTGACAAGATGGGATGGATGAACAAAGCCTCCTGACAACTAGCTAATTGGTGCTAAGAGCAGAGCATATTCTCCTTGGAAAAACCACATGCCCAGCAGTGGTTGCAGAAGATTTTTAGGGGTTTCAGAATCATGCCAGGTCACCCTGATCTAGGTAACACATAAGCCCCATGGATACCCAGCAAAGGCAGCCTATTTCAAACATAATTTACCAGAGACTATGCCCATTTCTCAGTTTTAATTATGCCTTCTTATTATAGTCAAGAAACCCCTTGTTGCAGATTTACTTAGTGGTAGCCAAAAGCAGAAGCTGGGTCTCCTGTTTCCAAAGCCCAGGGCTCCTTTCCCCAATGACATTCAACTAGGCAGAAAGCAGGGGCGGGAGGGGTCAGATGTGCCTCCAGGGTGTATTCAAACCCTGGTTCTGAAATTTATGAGCCGTGTGGCACTGAGTAAGTTATTTAACCTCTCTGCCTAAGTATCCCAATTTGTAAAATAAGGATGATGATGACGACGACGATGATGATGATAAAAGCAACTTTGCAGTTTTTTGTCCTGTGGTAGCAAAAAATGGAGTAAGTTTATAGCTGCAAAAGGCTTAACACGCAGTAAATACCATAGACGTATTTGTTATTATTGCTTATTTAAGGGCACTGCATGTTATAATACTCAAGCAGCACTAATCAGCATTCATTAATTACGGCATGACTCTCCAATTTGTCTTCCAAAATGCTCCAAGAAAATCTAAACTCTTTAATTTCTTGATCATGAGGTAGAGAGAAAACAAGAGTAGTTATCATTTGTTTGGGGATTCACAGCACAGAAATATGGAGACAGAAATAAAAACCTCTTTTTGGTTCTTGGATCTAAATATTCTGTACTTTCTTGCCTGGACCAGTGTACTAGGTTGAATAGGTCTCCCCAAAATTAGTGTCCTTCCAAGAACTTCATAATTTGACCTTATTCGGAAGTAGGGTTGTTGAAGATGTAATTAGTTAAGATGAGGTCATACTGGAATAGGGTGGGTCCCAAATGCAATATGACTGGTGTCCTTATAAGAAGAGGAGAGAAGACACAGAGACAGAGGCAGACAAGTGGAAATGGCCATGTGATGACAAAGGGAAGAGACTGGAGTGATGCATCTACAAGCCAGGACACATCAGAAGCTAAGAGAAAGCCCTGGACCAGATTCTCCCCTAGAGCCTTTAGAGAGTATGTGGTGCTACCAACACTTTAATGTTGGACTTCTAGCCTCCAGAACCGTTACAGAGTAATTTTAAGCCACCTAATTTGTGGTAATTTGTATGGTAGCTGTGGGAAACTAATACACTCAATCTCTCTTCTGGACCACAACAGCAGTAGAGCACCATTGCAAGAGGCCCTGTACCTAGCTGCAGTCTCTCATTCTGTGTGGGCCGTGTTCCCAAAACAGCTAAGGGGAGCAGAATGTGAATGAGAGGGCACCGAGAGGCTTGAAAGCCAAGTTGAGATGATTTAATTTCTTCTATGAATTTGTCCCTATCAAACCATCTTCAATAGCTCAAGTGCTTAGTTCCAACATTTATGTTTTCTAAGTTAAGCCTTTGTGAAATACTGTTATAATTTGTTTTGCGGAAGGGTTTTTGGGGAGCTCTCACCATAACAACACCTATGAGTGGTGAGAAAAGCAGAATTGGGCAGAGGAGGAGGTTGAACCTCAGTGCAATTGCAACAGAGGTCCCCACCAATCCTACAGGGAGTTCTGGAGCTGGAACGGCACCCCCTTTGGAGTTTTCCCAACTAAGGCTAGGAGGCCAGGCCATTGTAACCCCACATAGACCAGCCATTGGATGCAGGCTCACACACAGGAGCCATGGCTTTGGTCAAGAGGGTTTCTGCCAGCTACAAGTAATTTCTGGTGATGGACACAGCTGTGAGCCACTGGGGAAATGAGCACCTCTTCAGGGGGATCTAGGAGGTACATCCCAGCATCTCTCACATGCACAGTGGATGTCTTCCTTTCTAATCATCACCTGTTATTAGAATGTGGCCATGTGAAATTCCACACCTGGACTGGAATCACCTTACTCGGGGAAAGAATCCATCAGATGCTCTCAAATCATGTATATAGTGACTGGCCTAAGAGGTCTCAGAGTTGCATTCTTACTCATTTCCCTCTCTCACCCATGTATTTTCCATTTCCACCAATGACAGCAACTCTTAAAAATCTCCATTTTAGAATGGCGTCTAGTCATATTTGGACCATGGTGATTTCTTCTCCTTTTTCTAGTTATCCATGGACAGAGGAAAATCATCTGACCCTATCCGGAAATCACCATTCATTTGCTCACTTATCCATTCAGTCATTGGTCAGTCAACACAGATATGTAACAACTATTCTATACTAAAGAAGGCAATGAGTATAGAAAAATGAATGAGGAGGTTGTCAAAGGCCTTACACGTCAAGATGAGGAGTTGATTTTCTCTAGACATAATGAGGGTTATGGGCAAGTACTTGACCTGAATAGGTTTGGGTTACTGAAAGATCCTTCTGTTGGTTGTAAAGAGGATGGATTGCTTGAGGGTCCACAATACAAGGCAATCAGTTGCAGGTAGGGAATATTAACACCCAGTTGAGTCACCCATCTTCTGTCCTTCCTCTAAGACCCTCTTTGCCGTCCCATGAGTCAGCAGCCCTGTCAAGGAGCATGTTAACAGCCTGCTTGGGTGGGAGCTTTTACATTATCCTCCTAAGCCACAAGCAGCCCACGGGACCCAGTCACATGTCTTCGCATGTGCAAACACACCATGCATGCAACTCCAGTTCGCAAACACTCAACTCTGTGTGAAGCACACAGCTGTCCACATAGAGTCTGAAAAATGACTCTAAAAAATGAGCCCCCAAAGGATACATCATTCCATTTTGGCTTTTCCCTTTAACAGCCTCCACAGCTTTAGGCCAGTCCCTAATACGGAAAGTAAATCTCTCAGCGGATGGGACATCCACATTAAATACAAATTATGGATCAAAGCATATAACCTAGCAGTAGAGACTATATCCCCCAAACAACAAAAACCAGAGAAGTTTTTTTTTTTTAATTAGCCGACTATAGACTGGAAAACAGAAGGGAAAATATCATATTAATAATAATTATTTGAAGGTGATAGCTTATATTCTTTAATGCAGTTCCAACATAAATGTCACTGTAAGAAATATTTCATTTCAGTACTAACAGATCAGGTACTTAGTATGCTGGGAGAAATGATCGGAACTACGTTAAAGCCGCATTAACCAGAGAAACTGCAAAAATGTTTATATTCTTATGAAGGCAGGAAGGAATGCCCCTCGTGGGTATATTTTAGTATTTTCCATCTTTTGTGTAAATGGTAATGCTAAACAAAAAATGGAAAGATGGCCTTAGAATAATAACCTCAGGACCCAACTGGGACTCAGCTTCTCAATGTACAAAAATCATTTGCAGTATGTTCAGGATGGAAATTTCTATACTGCTTTATAGCTTGTAGTCTTCATTATATACCTCAAACAAAAATCACCAAAACACCCAACTGTGGGCTGGTTTCATTTCCCCAGGGTGCCCCTCCACCCCCTCAATATAAAATTACTCACCATCCTCTTGGTCATTGTCTGCAATTCTGCTCAGTTACTCGACAATGTTTGTAACGACAGAAAAACAAAGGGAAGGGGAAAACCTATCCGGTTCAGAGAGGTGTTTCATATAGAGAATAGGACTTTTAAAGCAAAGCCAGATCTGGCACTGTTAGGGCTTTTCTCTAGTCAGTTCCTTCTCCATTCTTCCTTATAGAGACCGCATGCAAAGGCCATGTGGAAAATTTCCCAGGGCAAACGCTGAGCCCATATCTGAAAGCTGTCCCACTGGACAAGCCTCTTTCACTGTCATTTCCGACAGCCAGTATGTATGCTGCATGGAAGACGAAGAGTTGGTGAGGGCCTGAACCTATGAGTCATTTAGTTTTCAAACGACAGCTTCAAGGGCCTTTGAGTGTCTGGTTGATTTACTGTGAATGGCATTGATACTTATGTGACTAGAAGCTGTTAGCCTGAATTGGTGCTTGGAGAAACAAAGTCAATGAAAGTCACAAATCCAATAAATCTGTGAGGGATGCATGGAGTTGTCTTCAAGAAGCACACAGCTAGAGAGGCACAAGTCTATACCCATAAGGTCTTAGAGTCACAATATTCCAGGCTTATTTTTTTTCCAGTCGTATGGGTTTTGAATGTCAAGAGAATGAACAGATTCCTGATGATATAACCTCCAATTATATTTGTATATGTATTTTCTTTTGGCCTTTACAAAAATTTTGTCTAGTAGGAAGGAGACGAATCTTTATTAATATCTGCGTTTGATATATGAAATGTATAGGTTCAACAGAGGTAAGCACTTTGCAGCACGGCTGGTAAGTGGAAGAGTGAGGTCTTTGGATGCCCAATCCCATGTCTCTCCAACAAGCTCACTCTTCTTATTCTGCATTGGATTAATGTGGATAAATATGGATTAATTCAGTCTAACAGTTTATTAATTCAGTAATAATAATTCTTTCAAGCCACTGTGTAGACAACACTAACTGGCTATTTAATAGAATTAATAGGTCAAAATGGGTAGTTCAGTAACCCTGTGTTGAAAAATCTCTTTGACCAGGTGGGAAGTTAGATAATGTTCATCACCTGTCACTCCCTGGACTGCCTTTGATAGTTAACAGATTTCCGCAAGCACCAGATTATGGAGATGCCAAGCACTTCCTAGCAGTTCCAGGAAAGTATCAAAGCCAACACAATGAGCTTTAAGGCTGGTGAGGTCCAGGTGTTCTTGAGGTTGAATAGAACTCACCAAGGAGTAGTCTGTCAGCTTGCCTAATGAATTTAAAAGCATCTATTACCCTGGCACTGTCACAATGTCCCTTATTTATGCTCCTCTAGTGAGGGAGTGGGACAAGCAGCTAGAACAGCCCACTGTAAGAGCTAATATAGCTGTAGAAAATGACTTATATGAGCCATTTCCCTCGATGTTAGAACCTGAGTCCTAGCCCCACTCATCTTGGGGAGACCCACTCATGCACATGCTTCTGTTTGCTCTGGTGATAGTAGGATAACAGAGAGCTGCTAATTTAGATAAGCACAGAAGACAGAGAAACACAATCCACGTATGTCTTGACAGTATCTACACGCTGACCTATGTCTTTTTTATGATGCATAGGGGACTGGTCCCAGTTGTTGCAAAAGGAAAGAAAATGTTCTCATGCATAAAACAGGGCCAGGCAGAGGTTCCATAAAAGCCGGGGTGTGCCTGTCTGAGGGAGGCTCCCCTGCCACTTGCTGGCAAGGGCAGATGATTGAGAAACCAAATCAGCAGGCAGGCACAACCTGCTTCCAGGATCAACGCAGACTGTGCTGCCAGGGAAGACAATCATTGAACTAGCTCTTCAGCAAGATCAGGGAGCTGGGCCAGACTCTACCTGGAGACTTCTTCCTCTTTCAGGCTAGAGAGCAGGAACAAGAGGTGTGTGATAGCTCTGCATTACAGTGTACTGCTGCCAGACAGAAAGCATGGATGTTTCGCAGCCTTACATACCTGATAGGGGCCCTGGTTGCAGCCACAGTAGCTGCTCTCCATGGTGTAGCTTCTGGACACTCCCATCTCTCTCCACACCACTACCCGTGCTGTGGAGGCTCGGGATTTCTCCACGAGGAAGCTGCAGCTGCTTAAGGTGAATGCTGGTGCTAGCTTATCAAGGATTTTGGGAAGAGTCTACAATTAAAAAAAAATCAAATTATGATGAGTTGCCGGTGATTGTGGCTATGCATCATAAAAAACTTCTCAGTATGTATTAAGCATCTCAATACATTAAACACTTAATATGTGCAACTATAAATCTTCTATCTATCCTGAGTAATGAACACCAATTTTTTTAATACTTTTAAAGATGAGGAAACTGAGCCTTAGAAAAGTTAGAAAGAAATAGTTCAAGTCCAACTACAAAGTGACTGGAATGGGATCCAAATGACAATATGGCCAACTCCAAAGAGTATGATCTTTCAACCCCATCTTCCTGCATCACGGTGGACCAAGGTTGCAACATACATTCAGCCTCATACATTGCTGAGTTGAGTCTCATGGAAAGCCACAGACTTCATAGGGAACTGAAATTTACGGAGTAGCTCCATCCAGCCTCACTGTTTTCTAGCTGAACTTTCCTTATCTCAGACATACGGGCCATTGATGATTCTTAAGCAGGAGCACATATAACGTTCACTTGTTTCCTGAGAGACTGGAACTGCCAAAATGAACATTTCAGTCTCATTCTCTGATCCATAAATCTGAAGCTGGACCAATTATAAAACTTCTAAAAATTCATACTCTCTGGATTCATATGTACCATCTTTTCCTAGGGTAGAAAATCTTTATGTGAGATCACTTAATTTCCATTTAGAAAGCATCAGTAGACCCTTGCCACTCTCCAACTGACAGAGAGGGGACTTCTAGTCACTGGACCCTTCCATCCCCCAAAGATGATGTCTCAGAGTTGAAAGTATACCAAGTCTTTGGGACAGCTGAAATACTACACTTAGCTCAGAACTTTTGTGACATGAACAAGAAGGGTTTTCTCACTTCAGTGTTGACAGAATCTCCAAAAACTAGAACATAATATAAAACTATATACATTAGATAAGAAACAGTATAGCATCGGGTCTTTGGACAAATTATAGGGACAAGATGGAGAAGCAGAACAAATTGATGAGAACATAAATTAAGGAATTATTCTTACGTAAATGCAGTTTTGTTCATTTCTAGAACACAGAGCAAATCTTTTAATATATTGTATCTCTGGTTCTTATTGTCATGTTTAACATAACCATTAACTATATTAATATAAGGATTAATATAATTATTATATGATATATGATATAAATATATATTAATGTAATTATTAACATAACCTACTATGATCTCTAAGTTCTTACATAGTCTCCAGACCTAAAGCATCATAATTTTAAGGGAAATGAAATGCTAATGTTAACCTCAGAGTTTCTCCAATTGCCTCCTAATTGATTTTATCTATCCACTCTTGTCCCTCTCTCCCTGCAATCCCTCTCCCCATTTTTCTCCTTCAGAGTACTCATCACAATTACAGTTAAATTATTGTGTATGTAATTTGTTGTTTATTTTCTATCTCCTCTGCAGCCTAGAAGTTTGTGTCTTGTTCACAGGAAAATTTCTGCACATGAATCTATGCTGCTTGTAGAGGGTACTTCATAACTATTCACTGAAATAAATGGAATCTGCTAGTCCAGGCCTTTAGAGGACTGCTTAAACAGACATAAATAGAATATATATATATAAGTATAGATATGTTTTTTTAGTTGCTATATATATATATATAAAATACGATCAAGAATACATGAAGGTAATTATAATTTATCAATGTTTTACCTTGGTGCGAAAACTTAATCTGACATCATTTAAATGATCTTTGCTTTCTTACTTAGGTGAACCTTGTTTTCTTAGCTAGTACGGCCCCTCTCCAAATAACCACACACTCAAATTAACGGCATGCATCTTGGAGAGCTCTATGAGCTATGATCCCATCACTGGAGCCTGGAGGCTGTGAGATTTACGAAGTGCAGTGGCAGTACCCTCTTACACCTCCATAGCGGCAATTTATCCACTCATTAAATAATGGGCTCCAAACTATCTCATTTACTGTAAAGTCCTCATTGCATTTCCCTTTTGATTTCACACAAATAGATCTATATCAGAGTGAGCAATGAAGATGATGATAGCTGGAGGCTGTTTGTTTGTTACGTTTTGTTTTGTAAATGAATAGGAAATTGATGAACTCTACATATGAACTGATCCACTGGAGATCTGCTTCAGTGTTTCCTGGGGTCGCCCCGGTTTGGGTGGGGCAAGAAGGCTTGGGACATTCAACTCTTCCCCTGACACTTGCTCTGTAACTTAAACTTAATTTCAGTTTCCCAAATATTAAGATTATAATAGATATCTTTTCACTGAATGCTTACTATGTATTTTGCGTGCATTAATTCATTCAATCATCACAAGTCTTTGGGGTAAGCTTTATTATTATCTATGAATATTGTTAACTTTCTTTTGGAAAAAGAGAGCTAAAACTCATGGTGACTCTATATTTAAGATTGGATAGTATAGATTCTTTTAGTTTGAGATGTACCACTCATAAGAGATCATTTTATACAGGTCAGCATGACCTGCCCAGATGAAAGTTTTAATTTACTAAACTAGTTTCCTAAGATAAAGCAGTTAAGCTTCTTGAGCTTTATCGCCAGTGCTCTAGCTGAGCCTTAGTGTAAATAGGACATTGAGGATAAGCTGTTGGTTCAACTTTATGGCCTTGGGGGAACTCTACTGATCAGTAGCAGTCATGCTTCTAATAGACATGAATGAAGAGGGTGAAAAAAAATTCAGGACACGGGAAGTAATTCCAGGTGAAATAGTAGCTTGGTGGGTTTTTACCTCTTTTAATACTCACTAACCCTGTAAATGAAGGTATTTCACACACAGTAAATTCATATATCCAGAATAATAAGGGATTTAGAAGAGGCTGGTACCATCATAACTGATATCGTGATTTGTAGTAAGAAATATATATTGGTTCTTCACCCCCAGTTCTGACATGAGATTCCTAAAACATTTGCAAATTCCTATGTGATAAGAGTGGTAGGAGCATCTTTTGTCCTAATAAGGTGACTCTGGGTGGGCTCCTGAATGGTTCCGGGATCAGGGCAGATCATCACTTCTCTAGGAAAGAGAGAGGGGATGGAAATGGAGTTGATAAATGATCATGCCCATGTGAGGAAGCTTCCATAAGATCCAAATAGTATGGGGCTCATGGAGCTTGCAGGTTGGTGAACACATCCATACACTGAGAAGTAATGCACCCTACTCCCAACTCCACAGGTACAGAAGCTCTGGACCCTTCCATATCTACGTATCTCTTTATCTGGCTGTTCCCATCTGTATCCTTTATCACATCGTTTAATAAATTGGTAAATGTAAGTAAGTGTTCCCTTGAGTACAGTGAGCTGTTCTAGCAAATAATCGAACCCAACGGGGAGGAGATCATGAGAACCTCTGATTTGTAGCCAAGTCAGACAGAAGTTGTGGGTAACCTGAGGACCTACTACTTGCAGTTGGCATCTGAAATGGGGGCATGTCTCCTGGAACTGAGCCCTTAATCTGAGGCATCTGGTGTTATCTCCAGGTAGATAGTGTCAGAACTGAGTTAAATTGTAAGATATCCAGCTGGTGTCACAGAATTGCTTGGTGGAGGGAAAAATCCAAATATTTGGTCCCCAGAAGTGTCATAAATGAAGTGTTCTGTCTAAAAGTAAGAGAAAGACACAGGAGGAGAACTAGGTTTTCCCAAGACAATAATTTTTCTCTTTTTCCTATATAAATTTGAAACAAGGGCCAGTTTTTATTTTGTGGTTGGATAACTTGACCTCTTCTACCTCTTCCTAATATTCAGCAAGCAACAGCCTGTTTACTTTATCCTGACAGGAAGAAGTCCTTCCTTCCTTACCTCTCCTTAGTCTCTTCTTGGGTTCAGTGTGGGGATAGTTGAGCTCCAACTACTGGAACCCAGAAAAAATAGAATTAGGTTCAGCGGGTCACTGTTCTACTTTTTATAGTATGCTCAAGCAGAGGAATGTGGATCGTCTAATGCCTTAAATTTTTTTCATCACTTTATATTTATTTAAGATCCTTTCCAATTCAGCATCATTTTGTTCCTTCCATAAATATAATACCTAACAGGGACGGTATTTTCACTATCCTTGTTTTACAAGTGAAGAATGGGGGTTCAGAGAGGGAGTGTTAATGGCTCACAGTCACACAGTTAATAATTATAAAGTTAGGTATTAAGATGAGGTTTCCTGTCTCCAATTCTCACGTCCTATGCACTGTATCATATCATATAGAAAAAACAAATTCAGAGTAACCAGGCAAGAAGCCATTATTCATCAAAAATGTGGAGAGGTTACACATGCCTTCAACCTGCTTGTACTATAATCCTATAGTTAAAATAATCAAAATGCCTAGTTAGGAAAATAATGGTTGAGGCATGTCTCAAAGGCAAGCATATAGACACAAAATATCTGGTGTCATCCACCATAATGACTTACCCTGTAGCTGACATCTTCCAAGAGATTGGATGTGCCCACAGCAGACTCTGCCTGCCACAAAGTCTCTTTGATGCTACAACCGTAAAGGAACACATTCCTCTTTTGGGAGTGACCATGGAAATCACAGAAGACCTACAATGGCCAAACAAAGGAGAAACTAAATCTATTGGTTTCTTACATGTTTAAAATGGCAACTTCAGCAAGAGTTCTGTTGGTAGAATTATCAGGAAGGAAGGTAGATTGGAAGGTGCTTAGGGTTGAAGAGAACAAAAGGAAATATGAGTCACATGTAGCTCTTCTGACAAGTTTACTTGTGACAGGGGAGGACACAGGGCCAAAACTGGAAGAGGAAATAAGAAATAGGCTTTAATAGTTCTTCCTTACAGACAGACTCCAATGAATAAAAACAGGAGAAATGAAGTAAATAGAAAATCACCATTAGAACGCCTCTGTAATAATTGTTGCTGGCAAGATCCACTGATGAATGCCAAAATTAGTGAGAAAGATTTGTGGAGAAAAAGGATTATTTGCATAGTGTCAGAATATCTCCAAGATGTTAACCAAGATGTTAACTGCAAAAGGAAAAATAGTAACTTTACAATGGAGAAACCCAGCAGACATCACCCTTAACCAAGTGATCAAGGTAAACATCACCAGTAACAGACACACTGACAAAATTCATATTGAAGAAAAGTAAAAATACGACCAATATTTTTAAAATCATCATGGTCATGAAAGACAAAGAATGTCTGAGGGACTCTCATAGAGGAGAAACTAAGAAAACATGAAATCTATATACAATGGGGATCACAGATTAGATTCTGAAACAAATAAAAAAACACTGGTGGAAAAGCTAGTAAAATCCATATGAAGTCTATAGTATCATTTATACTATTGCTCTAATATTATTTTTCAGCTTTGATAATTGTACCGTAATTGTGCAAAACATTAGCATTAGGGGAAACTGGATGAAGTATACATGGGTACTCTGTGCTATTTTTGGAACTTTTCTAAAATTGTTTCGTAAAAATGAAACAAGTATGCATCATAATATTTAGTTAAAATCCAGAATGCAAAGTTGGGTTGTTTCAACATCAAAAATAATTCAATGTGATTCACTCCATTTACATACTAAAGAAAGAACTAATATGATAATCATAATAGATGCATAAAAACGTTTGATAAAATTCAACAGCCATAAAGGATTAAAAAATAATACACAATCTTGGGACTTCCCTGGTGGCACAGTGGTTAAGAATCCACCTGCCAATGCATGGGAAATGGGTTTGATCCCTGGTCTGGGAAGATCCCTCATGTCGCGAAGCAACTAAGCCCATGTACCACAACTACTGAGCCCACGAGCCGCAACTACTGAAGTCTGCGTGCCTAGAGCCCGTGCTCCACAACAAGAGAAGCCACCGCAGTAAGAAGCCCGTGCACTGCAACAAAGAGTAGCTCCCACTTGCCACAACTAGAGAAAGCCTGTGCGCAGCAACAAAGGCCCAACGCAGCCAAAAAAAAATTAATTAATTAATTAATTTTTAAAAAAACTCTTTAAAAAAAGAACTAAACATAAATGAAAATATTTAAAAACTAGATATATTTCATTTAAGAATTTCTTTTGATCCAAAGACACCAGGAAGAATGCGAAAAGGCAAACCAGAGTGAAATAACATATGTGCAGTACATATATCCAACAGATGATTCATAGAGAGAATGTATACATACATCAATAAGAAAAAAAGCAACTCGATTTTTAAATGGGCAAAAAACTTGAATCGATATTTCACAAAAGAGAAGTTCCAAATGGCTATTAAGCAAATGAAAATGTACTCAACCTCATCAATATCAAGGAAATATAATTTAAACACCACAGTGAGATGCCCCTGCGTTTAACATCATGAAAAGACAATACCAAACGTTGGCTGGGATATGGAGCAAGTGAAACTCTTGAACCCAGCTTGTGGGACTATATCTATACCACTACTGTGGAAAACAATTTTGGAGTGTCTTCTAAAGCTGAATATACACATATTCTAGAACCTGCCCAATAGAAACGCATATACTGGGCACCAGAAGATATCAAGAATATACACAGCAACACTATTTTTAGTAGCCTAAATCTGTAAACAGTAGAATTGATTAATAAATTGTAGTATAATCATTCAACAGAATACTGTCCAGCATTAAGAATGAAAGAACAAGCTAGATACAAAAGAGTACATCCATATGATTTCCTTGATATGACATTCAAAAACAGGCAAAACTAATGCAGTGATAGAAATTAGGATAATGTCTATGTTTGGGGGAAGGGGGACATTACATTATGGTCTGATGTCTGGGTTGCCTGTGGTGTTCTGTCTCTCGATTTGGTTGATGGTTACATGGTGTGTTCTTTTCGTGAGAATTTATCAAGTTGTAGAGGTGTGTGATCTGTGTACTTAAAATTAATACATGATACATACACATTTGTGTGTTTCAAAGAGATAGAAGTCCTGGTATTTCCTCACATTTGTTCCTTAGTCTGTAGAAATGTAGTCTTTGTGTAGTTAGTTAAGCACACAGGGTGGGTAACTGAAGGTGTTTGTCAAATTTGCTAACGATACAGAATTGACTATAACTGATAGCAGAGTAAACAAGTAAGAGCAGAAATTATAAGGGCCAAAAAGAGCAGAATTCTGGAAATAGAAAAACTTAAATTGGAATATGCAGCTCCTACAATTAGATTCTAACAGTGGCAAAAGTAAAAGTGACATTTAGCTAAGAAGTAGGTTTTGAATGCGAGATTTGGAGGTTTTAGATGACAGTTTGCTCAGAATGACTCAGTAGCCATGGATGTCAAGATTAATCATAAATTGCTTCTGGAGAAGTAAAGTGGTCATACATAAGGAGAACAATCAGTCCAATGTACCTCATACTGGTCAATTTATATCTCATATAGTGTTTTTTAATTCTGAGTGTGGCCATTTAAAACAAGCTAGCGTACCTCAGTAGAGAGGAATCAGAAGGCCAAGGAAATGGGAATGTTTATAAACACAGATTGCCTAAAGATACTGGAGATGCTTATCCTAGAAAAAAAGGCGGCTCAGTGGGGTCTTGATAGCAGCCCTCCAAATTTATAAATTTTCCCGTTTGAAACATGAATAAATATATTTGCTATCATTTCAAAGAGCAGAGGAAGGCAAAAGGAAGGAGGATATGTATCACGGACATAGATTCCAGCTCCATATTAAATTCAGTTGTTGAATATTTATTTCGAATATTGAATATTCAAAATATTTATTTTGAAAGTTATCAAAATAACTTTTGATGATTATAGCTGTCTTGCAATGCTGTGTCGCACTTTTAAAAGTTTCCGTTCTCTGGAAATACTTCAGCAAAAGCCAAATAAATTGCTATCAACGATGTTGTTGGTTGAGAAGTTAGATGAGGTGATGGCTGAGGCTACTTTCTGGTATCTGATGAAGTCCTATAGTTCACTGATTGAACAGGAAGCCATTGACAGCAGGAATGTCCCGGGATACGCAAGGTGCATGCATGGAGCCATAAATAAACACATATGTGTAAGAAAAATTAAAAAGGGTAAATAGGTAGATGGTCGGCCCGGTCATAATGGGAGAAGATGAAAACTCTTGAATAGCAGGTTAGAACTGATAGGTGTGTTGCTTGGGCTATGTAAGCAGGGAAGAATTCAGCAAAGTCAAGACTAATTTCTGGAATCAAGGTGGTTGTCAGACAAACATCTGTGAGATGAAAGTTTTAAGAACTAAAGGAATTGAAACTGTTCTCCATAAATGTACCTTTCTTTTCCTCCCCCTCTCTCTTGTCAATAATAGAAAGCTACTATTTTATTGGATGGGTGGGGAGATTTATTAATTACATTGCAAAATTCCTGTTAGCAGAAAAGTATTTTTTTTCTCTTCAAAAAAAAAAAAAAAGATTTTTTTTGGTGGGGGGAATCCTTAGTTCATAGTTGCAAGTTAAAAATATTATGAGAAAATAAACCTCTCTAGAATCTAGAGCTGTGGGTGTTCAAGCCAAAAGGTCATACAGAGTTGGGAGGAGGGAGTTGGTCCAATGACAAGACAAATAACGAAAAAGCAGAGCAGAATCAGTGAATGAGAAAAAGAAGTTGTTTTGTAAAGGGTGAGATAATTAAATGTGCAGAGAAAGCAGAAAACAGAAAATGTGGCCACAGAAGGAGAAAAATGCGAGATGGACAGAAGAAGTGTCTGGGGTTTTGGTGCTTTCCAGTTCTGGTTAGAACTTATTTGAATTTTTTCCTTCAAAATTCCCACTTTGGTTACTTTAGCAGTTTTCTGTTATGTGCAACAAAAATATACCTAGGCCAGTGCTTCTCTAACCTGTCTGTGCATTAGAATCTCCTGAGGAGATTTTTAAAATATCAATCCCTAGAGCCCATCTCCAGAGATTTTGATTTAATTGGTCTGCAGTGACACCAGGCTGATGGGATTTTTTATATTTGCCTCCCGTTATACACAGGAGTATTGTTCTTTTGGTTTTTGGGGTTTTTTTTTGCGGTACGCGGGCCTCTCACTGTTGTGGCCTCTCCCGTTGCGGAGCACAGGCTCCGGACGCGCAGGCTCAGCGGCCATGGCTCACGGGCCCAGCCGCTCCGCGGCATGTGGGATCTCCCCGGGCCGGGGCACGAACCCGCGTCCCCTGTATCGGCAGGTGGACTCTCAACCACTGTGCCACCAGGGAAGCCCTGATGGGATTTTTTAAAGCTTTCCAGGTGATTCTAAATGTGCAGCCAGGGTTGAAACCCACTTGTATGGGTCTAGAGTCTAGAGCAGTGGATCTGACATGTTATCAAGCATCAGAATAACCTGGAGGACTTGTTAAATCACAGACTGTGGGCCACTCCCCAGCAATTCTGTGATGCAAGCAGGTCTGGGTGGGGTCCAGGAATGTGCATTTCTAACAATCCCAGGTGATGCTGATGCCCCTGGGCCCGGGACCATGCATTGAAAGCCTCTAAAGGGACCAATCAAATCATCGAGGTTTAATCCTCTACCATCATGAATTTTCCACCAACCTGTATCTCTCATGCCTCAGTTTCTCTCTGTAAATAAAAACCCACATTCTTATGAAAAGTGTGCAAACAAATTAAGACTGTGTCTTAGCAACAGATTCCTCAATAAAGCCAGAAGCTAGGCCTATGCGGTGACAGGTACTCCTTAGCTGCCAAATTCAACTGGAAACAAAGATTTGATTGTTTTCTGACTCTTAACAGATTCTGAAAGCTGAGGTAAACAACAAATTATAGACATCCCCACCTGTGGGAATGAGCCCTAGGAGTTCTAGCGGCCTCTGAAAATTCAAAGTAAAGGAGGCATTGTTCTACTTGTTGCTCAAATGACATCCATAAAAATAAATGCCTGTTAGTTATAAGAAACATGTGTTCCTCTAAATTGCAGGGGGCAATTACAGACAAATTATCAAGTTATTTCAGTTGAGGAAGCTTTTTCTTTCCTATGGATGACTTTACACTTGTCTACTTCCTTTCGGTAAAACTCTGTAATAGGAAGTGTGCCCAGTCATGGCACTCCAACACCCATGGGTTAATCAATGGCCCTATCTTGCTTATTCATCAATTGAGTCAACAAATATTCGCTGGGTGCCTGTGGTGTGGCAGGAGAAATTAAAATTTTAATATAAGGCAGTACTGCCCTCAATAACAATGACAAGAACAACAGTAATTAATTTATTGAAGACTTAACGATGCTTCAGATACTGTGCTGAACACTTAATGTAGATTATCTCATGATGAAGTAGGTGCTATAATTATCCCCCGTTTTGCAGCTGAGAAAACTTAACAGCAAAAATAAATAAATAAGTAACTTGCCTAGGCTTGCTTAAGTTTGCACTGCTATTAAGTATGTGAGCAAGTAATTGAACCTGAGTTTGCTCTCATCCAGACTCCATGTTTTAAAACACTTTGCAGGTCTATGTTGCCTCTTCCAGGAGCTGTTTTGTTGGGATGATCCCACAAGTGAATAGGTGATCATATTGCAGTGAGAGGAGAGAGACACACAGGGTTCTCTGGGAACCCAGATAAGGACACGCTGCACAACTCATGGGGCATCATTCACACTGCACTTTAAGGAATGGCACCCCTGAAGGTGTATGATGTGGTGGTTCTGGGGTTCTCTAGGGGGCGATGCCTAAGATGAGTCCTGCTGAGTGAGGGCTGTCCAAGCAAACAGAAAATGAGGAAGAAAGGACTATGGGTATGAAGAATTTCAATAATTCAGAAAAAGACTACAGAGTGAAGGAGAGTGGACCTTAGGTGTAGGCAGAAGTGGACAGTGGTCACATCATTAATGCACGTGCACAACCATTCCAGGATGTTTGGACATTTTCCCAAAGGTGGTGAAGCAGCCATCAAAGTATTGGAGCAAAGAGGACCAGCATGATCAGATCACCAGAACAGGAGTGTTAAGAATGGATTACAAGGACTGAGACCAGGCAAGAGAAATGACAAGGGCCTAGTTTAAGTCAGCAAATGTAAGTATGGAGAGAAAGGACTTTTGGTGAGAGAGTAAGAAAGTAAAATCTATAGGAATTGGAGACTAAATGGATTTAGGGGCTCAGTGCGGAAGAGGTTAGGAATAATACCTAGATTTCCGGATTAAGTGAACAGACAATATGATGTGCTTTTCCCCAAGGCAAGGAACATGGGAAGAGATGCAGATTTGAAGGTTTCGTTCAGTTAAGTTTTGTTGTCTGAGCTGGAGTGGTTAGTTTTGAACTTGTTCACCCTGAGCTAAACTGATTCCCCTGTGTCTCACTTTCTTCATCAGCGAGGTGTACAGTGTGGATTGGATTACGATTTTGAAATCAGGCTCTCACGCATCTCCCCTAGTGCCTTTCCCAGTGAATTACTGTCTGAGTTAAATTGCAAGGTTAATTTAATTCACGCAAACATGAGCTCCATCATTTCTTGCTCAGCAAAGAGACCGTTCAGGGCCACATGACCACGCTACTCACATGCCTTCACCGTCTTTCCCCTCCATTCTTTGGTCCCACCCTGGTTCCTCTGTAAGCTACTTGGGCACCTTGTTCAAGAGGTTGCCCACCCCCATCTCAAACACACCTCCCCTAGCCATTCGCCCGTTCCCGCAGCTCACCTATTCCTGATTGTTTACTGCTCTGCTTCGCCAGCTTTAAGCTGCTGTGTTTTCCATTCCTGACATCTGGGTCTCGTTCCTGCTTCCCGGCAGCAAGACCTCTGCATTATTTATTTCATTGCCACAAGAAAATGAAGGCGAGGCTGGAGCTCAAAGAAGGCTAATTCTGGGGAATGTGATGGAAACCCAAAACAGCAATGCTTCCAATTAAACCAACCAAGTCTCACTAAAGCCCTGGAGATGCCAGCCTGTGCACAATATTTTGCAGACAACATTCAGCCCAAGCTCTTGAGTAGAGTAAACCTTTCTATGAGGGAAATGCTATTGGTGGCATGTTCAATTATCCAAGAACCCTGTTTGCCAGACCACATTTCCCAGTCCTTTTATTGACAGTCATGCTCTCTTCTTAGCAAGTGTTTCATCTGAGTTACCAGCAACATCAGTCATGGCTGAGGCTAACCACAGCGGGCACGTGCAGCACTTATTCCTATAACTACCTGAAAGAAGACGTGATGTGGCTTTCCCTTTCCTAAAGTGAAAGACTTTCACTTAAATTGCATCGTTGTGGGCCAAAGTTCCAACGTGGCCTTAGAAAAGCAGCCTTTACTTACAAATCAGTTTTGTCCCCCTCCAACGTCTAATTTGGGGTGAAATTTTTCACATTTCACTAAGCAGAAGGTATTAGTAACTAACCGGTTATGAGATTTCTCACAGTGGGACCCTTTATTACCTGTTATAAAATGCTGGAGGAGGTTTTCTTCCATTCCAGTGTTATGTATTATAATATAATGGCCTGCCTTCCAAAATATTTCAATTACATTGAAAGAGCACATGTACATTAACGCAAAATCATGCAGTCTAGTATGAGGCTTTGTTTTGTATGTAGCACCCTCCTGGGAAGTAATAATTTTAATCTCTGCTGTTTATTTAAATGCTTGATACGTACCAGTCACACTGCTAAGGTTTTACATACATGTTTAATCAGTATAAAATTCCTGAAAGGAGGCTATCATTCACATTTACATATGAGGCTCAACTTTTACTAAGGTTAAAGGAAGTTAAGTGATTTGCACATGGCCTCCCATTGAAAACCCATGTGTTTTACCTCAAACTCTAACTGGTCTGGCTCCAAAGATTTTCCAGAACAAAATATTATAAAACATTGGATTTATCAATGATAAAGCGCAGTGTAACAAGTCTGTCAATTAGCAAAATTAAGAGTGAATGACCAGGTTTAACCTGAGGTCTTGCCTAAGCTGATTTCTACTCGCTTTCTCTGGCCAGCTGTCCCTCAGTGAGGAGGGAGCTTAACACCCCAAGAGGGTACTTGTGCAGTGAGGCCTTGGTAGGCTCCCCAGCAGTTAAAACTGCTCTTTTTCTCTAGCTTTAGACATTGAAGGGAGAGAAGCAGCAGTCTGGCCGCCACCTTTGGACACAGTGCCTGCAACCTATCAGCCTGGGTGAGGCCTCTGCCACCTATCTCACTCAGTTGCAGGTACTAAAGTTCTCAAGGTAGAAGCATTAACCTACCCACTTTGTGTGACAACGTCAGTTAGGGTAGAGGGCTTATTGGGAACCCTGTCTTCACCAGAAGGTGGGATCTAGACTAGTCTTTTTGACCCATGGCAGATTTCCAAATTGTCTGGATAAACCTAGGGAATGGGGTATGAACACTGACCCACCACCATGCCTAGCCACTCAATAAAAGGAAGCTTGCCTCCGTTTCCTGATTTGCAATCCTATCTTGGAGGACTGTTGATTGTCTTGGACCCTAGGCTGGACTGTGCTTTGGTCTTGGCAAACCCTACTTTCTGGGACTAGAACTTTGAGCTCTATGCCCAGTGCCATTGGCCATCATCATCCCTGCCTTGCTCTCTCACTAGAGTCCTCCTTGGACATAGATATTTAGCAGATGAAGCACAGGTCTCCCCATGTCTTCATCTGAACCCTGTTCTGACTTGCAGCCCACCCTCACAGAGAATACCTTTATAGCAAAACTAGTCCATCTGGCCCTGTCTCTTGCCTTCCTCCCATTTCCACCAGTGCTGAGCAGAGGCACCTTCAACTAGGCTGAGGGAAACACTGATCCAGGCAAACACCCTCCTATTTTCCCCTCTACCTCACCTCCTAACCTCAGTCCATTCTGCAAAAAATGAAAAAGAGGGAATTTTCTCAGACTTCTTTGAAAAATCTAACTGGCCTTCCCTGTAGCATATGGGGAACCCCAGGTTTCCAGTCCCTGTGATACATAGAAATTTCATTGGAGATACTAGTCAGAGAGAAGGGAATATTCCCTTTGTTTTCCAACATAAGTTTATCCAAGAAACCTCAGCAATTCACTTAAATGTAGAGTATTTACATCTGTAAAAACACCTACAGGATTGACATAACACACTACTATATATAAAATATATAACTAATAAGAACCTACTATATAACACAGGGAACTCTACTCAATACTCTGTAATGACCTATATGGGAAGAGAATCTAAAAAAGAGTGGAGGACTTCCCTGGCGGTGCAGTGATTAAGAATCCACCTGCCAATGCAGGGGACACATGTTTGAGCCCTGGTCCAGGAAGATCCCACATGCCGCGGAGCAACTAAGCTCGTGTGCCGCAACTACTGAGCCTATGTTCTAGAGTCCGTGCACCACAACTACTGAGTCTGTGCTCTAGGGCCCGTGTGCCACAACTACTGAGCCCACATGCCACAACTACTGAAGCCCGTGCGCCTAGAGTCCGTGCTCCGCAACAAGAGAAGTCAGCGCAATGAGAAGCCCATGCACCGCAATTAAGAGTAGTCCCTGCTCGCTGCAACTAGAGAAAGCCCGCGTGCAGCAACGAAGACCCAACGCAGACAAAAATAAATAAATAAATAAATTTATTTATTTATTTTAAAAAATTTAAAAATAAAATTAAAAAAAAGAGTGGATATATGTATAACTGATTCACTTTGCTGTACAGCAGAAACTAACACAACACTGTAAATCAACTAGACTCCAATAAAAATTAATTAAAAAAATAAAAATTACACATTGTATGCATTCTCTTTTTATCATTTAAAAAAAACACCTACAAAACATGGTTTCTGGTATGTTAAAGAAGCACTGTTCAATCTTTATTCTGATAGCATGGGAACAATTTTAAATAAAAAAATATGGAATCAGATTATTATTATTTTTACCCAGGACCTCCATGGGTTTTTTTTTGGCTTGGGGATTTTTTCTTTTTTTCCCTACTATATCCTCAAATACAAAAAGGGGAGAATTCTAGATTCAGTACCTTAGCCTGAGTCAATGAAAATAAGTAACAATAACACTTGTTCTTCTAACACTTCTGAGGAGTAAAGTGGAGATAAAATAAATTATGTGTACAGAGTATCTTGAGGTCCTTGGAGACAAGATTTCAGGAAGGGACGTGCCATTCCTTTTTCCCCTCTCCTTTCATGCCTTTTTTTAAAAAAGAAGCTGATTAACTAAAAACATATGCCAGAGGGACAGAGAAGACCAGGAAAATCATTTAAGCAGCTAAAAGTTCTGTTCCATTGGGCCCCAGAGAAAGATAAAACCAAACTATGCCCTCCCTGGCCCCTGGCAGAAGGTGCCCTAGTTTTTGTGAGTGGTAAACGGAAATCAATGAGCTGCTCAGAGAGCACTGCAATCCCTTTACCAACAGGCACTCAAAGAGCAAGAGCCAAGGGGATGGGAATCCATACCTCTCCTAATTCTGAAGCCCAGACCCTTTGCAGCAGCACAGGGGCCAGGTAGCTACAACCCAGCAGCTCAGAAGAAACTGCTGATCTGGCTTCCTGGGAGCCTGCTAGAGCCTGAGAGCTTTCGCCCACTCCCCCAAGCCATGCCCTACTGCCCCTGAGCCTTGTGCCTCCTGGCCCTTATTGGGTGCTCACTCTGCAAAGAGGAACACTTCAACGCTTCCTACTCATTGATTGTCAAGCCTGTCTGCTCCTCTGGGTTTCTCTGCTTACATACATTTTCTCTGGCCAGAGCTTACTGATTTCTAATAAATCTTCTCAGCCTTTCTCTCTGTTCTGGCAAAGATAATCTTCCTTGGTTTGACTTGCAGGCCTCCATGCTGGTCAATTTAGTTTGGGACAGCCCCCTTTACCTCCTACCTGCATTTCAAAGCTCTGTGAGTTTGCTTTGATTTGTCTTTAATTCTAAGTAAATATAAATGTAAATGAGTATATGAACAGAACTTGAATGAGTTTTGAGTCAATGAGTTTTGGTGTAACTGACTCTTCATTCAAAATATAGAACATTTCCACTAACCTAGAAAGTTCCCTCTTGGCCCCTTTTATTTAATCCCCTTCTAGAGGCAACCACTGTTCTGGTTTACTTAAATTTTGCATAAATAGAAACACAGAATATGTGCTTCTTAGTGTCTAGCTTATTTCACTAAACATGTTCCTGAAATTGGTCCATGTTGCTGAGTATATCTGTAGTTTATTGTTACTGTCTTTAATTTTTTATCTTTTTTTTTTTTTTTTTTTTTGCGGTACACAGGCCTCTCACTGTTGTGGCCTCTCCCGTTGCGGAGCACAGGCTCCGGATGCGCAGGCTCAGCAGCCATGGCTCACAGGCCCAGCCGCTCCGTGGCATGTGGGATCTTCCCAGACCGGGGCACGAACCGGCGTCCCCTGCATCGGCAGGCAGACTCTCAATCACTGCCCCACCAGGGAAGCCCTGTCTTTAAGTTTTTATTGCTGAATAGTATTCCAGTGTATGAATATGCCAATATTTTGTAGGTTTCTGGGTTTTTGGCTCCAACATCTGGAGCAGGTTTCCTGATCTTCTAACAAACAAGAGAGACAGAAAATGGAAGTTCAAGAAGATGGGAAAGAGACCATAAGATCAGTGTGATGTGAGAACTATGCCATCAGTTAATAAAAAGCTTTCTTTCTTTTGCTCTGTGAGGTGACCCTAAATTCACCAACTCTTCAATTTCACAAGGCAGAAGGTCTAAAAGTCCATAATCAGGCCTGTAGACCTCTGAAGAAAGAATATTTCTCTACTTTACTACAATAAAAAAAGACTACCTCTCTACTTTACTACTAGTACAAGAAAAACTTTTACTCATCTTTCAAGTCTAGCTCAAATGGCATCTCCAGTCTCTAGCTTTTCCATAACCTTGAGGGAAAGTGGCTCAACCTCTCATTTGTGTTCTTACAACTCCCATGAGCCTTGGTTTCAGTTTTTACCATCTTTTACTACATTGGTTTCTTTGCAGACCTGACTATACTTTCTACCAAGGAAACTATGGACTCCTCAAAGAAAAGGTACCTTCTGGCATCTAGCACAGTGATTACACACATGGTGTAAATGAGTAGACAAGTGGATGACTGCCCAGATGGATGGGTGGATAGATGGACAGATGGATGGATGGACGGACGGATGGATGGATGGATGGATGAATGGATGGATGGAAGGATGGATGAATGAATGGGTGGATGGATGAAACAATTTGTGAATAATGCCATATTGCTTATAAACTGAATGAATTATCTGGTTTTAGCAACCCCCAGAAGTATCATGGCATTGCTTTCTCTCACTGTCTTGCATTCTCATTGGTTCTGGGAGTGTATAATATTCTACCTGCCAATAGGCAAATGTCTCAGTATCATCTAGAACAGGTGGAATCTTCTAGCCACCAGAAACTGGCTTCCTGATGCTTTAAGAAATATTTTCATAAGAGTCAGAGTTTGGGTGGAGTCACAGTTAACCTACAACTAGCCCAAGAGGTAATCTTGACTCAGTGGAAATCTTCCCAGCACAGGACAGGCCTGAGTACTGAATGAGTGACTGACGGTGCTTCTGTGGTCAGCAGGAGGCCAGTTAAATACAGTCGCATAGGTAGCTGAAAGGTGATGTTGAGCCTGTAGGAGAGCTTTGTGACACTGTGAATTGCATCTAGGGCTCAGCTGTTTCTCACCCACCTCTCAGATGGTCCCAGCAGGAAACAAGTCTGCGGCTGTCATGTTTACAGTTAATTAATGTTTATTTATATTTTTAAACAAGGCTTTCACCTGTCACGCTTTAAAATAAATGTTCTGCTCTTCAATTAGAGATTGTCAGAACAGAGAGGAATCCTGTTTGTTACGGGTTGAATGTGTGTATGCTTAACTGTGTATCAGGTTGGAACCTTTTTTTCTGTAAGTCTTTCTCTCTCCTCCCAGAGGCTAAGGCCTTCTATTCAGAGAGACATACTTTTCAAGATCTTGACTGTGATATTGGTGCTCTGCTATGTAGGCCATGAACTTGCTTCTACAGGGTAGACAGCATAGATTACAGCATCTCCTTGGAAGCGTGGGGGGAGTGGGAGCTAGCATGAAAACATTGCACATTTTGACCAGTGTAGAAAAAGCATTCTTAAGGGAAAAGGATGTGCTTTGTCCTCTTTGCAATAAAGTGCTGACTCAGCAAGTCTGAAGTGTTTAAACCCTGTACACTCCAAAGAAAGGTCTGGCCCTTGACTGACTCCTGGGAGAACACCTTGACATCTTTGGAATATTCTGCTAGATAAAAGTGTCTTTCTTTACCTGGACCTCAGGCAATGTGAGAAGGCTGACGCTGACAATGTGATATATGGTGGGGTTCTTGTGCCGCAAAGTGTCAGTTTGACCTCTGAAGGGTCTGGAAACTGAGTAACTAAGCTCAGCCACGTGGGAAACCATGGCTACAAAATAACCCCTGATAAAAAGTCCTGGACACCGAGGCTCAGGGGAGCTTCCCCGGTTAGCAACACTCTACCTGTTATTACACATCATTGCTGGAGACTTAAGCACTGTCCATACAACTCCCCTGGGAGCAGACACCTGGACTTATACCTGACTCTCCTTGACTCTGCTCTCAGTGCTTTTTACCTTTGCTGATTATAATCTGTATCCTTTCACTGTAATAAACTGTAATTATGAGCAGAAAAACTATTCTGGGTTCTGTGAGTCTTTCCAGGGAATCACCGAACCTGAAGGTAGTCTTGAGGACACGCCAACACATCCTCTCAAAGAGTAAGTGTTGAAGAAAGATGGAGTTCTGGGTGGAAAACCAGATCAGAACTGAATCTCAACTCTGCCGTACGCTTCCTGGTGATGCCAAGGAAATCACTTGACCTCTTAATCTTTCTGAGAGTTAAATAAGCTTCTATATTAGATATTCACCCATCATTTCACTAGATATTCATTGAATGTGACACTGTTTTGATGACATAGTACATGGTCAAAATTTGGCTAATGGTAGAGGTAATTGTCTGAGTTGGTTCATCCGTGAGCTTTTCCACATTAGTTTAAGTTCCTTAGGTTAGGTAAGCACTCTAAATTTGGACATATGCTCCTCTGCACTTTTGCAGACAGATACGTTCACAGTTTGTAGTCAATAAATGATCAGTAAAGCAATTATACTCCAATAAAGATGTTAAAAAAATACAAATAAAATAAATGAACAGTTTCATACAGTTACTTAGCTAGTATTGCCTCCTATCTTATCTTGAGCCTAAGCCTCTGGATCCATATAGTCTGTTTTTCATCAATTGCTAAGTTACTATAGGCTTGGGAGAAAAGCCTACACATGGAAGTGCCTAGCACAGTGCCAGAATCATCGTTGGAATTTAATAAGTACTAGTTGAATGTCAATCTGAACATCTAGAGGATTTTTTTCCAAATAATATTTGGAAAAAATACCATTTCCTTTCTTGAACAATAACTGAAGAAAAACATAAATAGACCCAGGAAATGGGATGAAATGCAATTTTTTGCCCAGTTTTCACCAATGAGTATTGAACTACTGCTTTGCTCCTATTGTTGGTTAAATTGTTTCCCAAAAAGATATGTTGAAGCTCTAATTCTCAGTCCTTATGAATGTGACCTTATTTGGAAAAAGATTCTTTACAGATGTAATCAAGTTAAGAGGAGACCGTATTGAATTAGGGTGGACCCTAGTCCAGTGTCTGCTATCCTGATAAGAAAAGGGCAATTTCTACACAGACACACAGAGGGCAAGGATGGCCATGTGAAGACAGAGGCAGAGAGTGGAATTGTGCCCCGCCCGCCCAAGCCAAGGGATGCTAAGGATTGCTGGCAATCACCAGAAGCCAGGAAGAGGCAATGAAGGGTTATTTCCCATAGCCTTCAGAGAGATCAGAGCCTGCTGACACTTTAATCTCCAGACCTCTAGCCTCCAGAAATGTGAGAGAATATGTTTTTGTTGTTTTAAGCCACCCAGTTTGTGGTACTTCGTTATGGCAGCCTTAGGAATTGAATACACACACACACACACACACACACACACACACACACTTTACAGCTTGTCACACACAGGACTTTGGCTTGTGTCTGGTCTTCCTGCCTGGACAGAATGTATTCTGCCTCCTGGGAGGTGGAAGGAACCAAGCAAGAGTGTAGAAGCAGAAGGAAGTGAAGGCAGTAACTCACCATGGGACGCCGGCCGATGCTGCCCAGGTAGTGCAGGAGCCCTTTGGCGTGGTAAATTGTGGGCTGCAGATGGGCACTGGGAGAGAGCCACTGTCTGTTCAAATCCCCTCCTCTCAGTGAGCATCTGTGGCTGCAGGAACAAACAACAAGTAAATAAATACACGTTTAGAAGAAAATAAAGCTCGACAAGACAAACAATTAAACTAACGAATCTAACTTCCTTCTGTCTTCTTCTCAATTGACATCAATTGAAGTTGTCCAGAAAGATGCATATCTGGCCTCTAATCTCCCAATGTGCCGTGATTATTCACAGCCCCTAAAAGAACTTAGAAACCATATTTAACTTGATTTGGGGTCACCAGAGTTTGAAGGCAAAGTTTGAGAAATGTTCCCTGCTATACAACACATCCATGGAGAACAAATTCAATAAATTTCTCTAGGCTCTGGGACCTTCAGTTCTACAAATAATTAAGTTGAGCTCAATCTATCATGCTGGGCATATTACATATGATATTTCTAGGTGGCCCAGTAACTCTCGATATTACTGCACCCCAATGAAGAGACTGACACTTAGAAATGGTTAAATAAATGGCCCGAGGTCACATAACTTAGAGCTAGGCTGTTCATCCAGGTCTGTTTCCCTCTGAAAAAAAGCATAAGGCTCTTCCTCCTATCACATTGCTTCTGCCCACCCTGTCCATACAGATGACACAGAAAGCTTGACATTTACTCAGAGAGCCAGACTATCATTTTCAGAGACATCATCATGGAATATTAGCTCTAGAAATGAGCTTAAAATCATACATCTCCTCATCTGGGAAAAGGGGATGTTCATGTTTGAAAGAATCAAGTTGCTTTACAAAGGTGACACAGCTGGTGAGTGAGAACAGTGACTGCAATTCAGAGGGAAGGAAGCTGAGTTGCTGAGTGACAGGTAAGGTCATCCTAAAAGCCAAGGACGACCATAAATTACCAAGCACAGCCCATTCTCCAGGGAGGCAACCAGAAGTCCTGCTGAGACATTGTTTATTCGATAGGGCTAAGGATCAAGGTACCACAGATTAGGAGGAAGCAGTGCAGTACTTCCATGGCCTAGTCCTCCCAACCCCCTACCTTAATCCCTATCGCCACCTCCTGCTGCTCTTGTCTTTCCATACTTCAGCTTGATCAAACTGCACACAGTTCTCTGAGCAATTGTGCCTACTGGTCTCATTGCCAGGACTCTTCAAAGCTCTATCCCTTCCCACCTATTCAACATTCAGGGATCAGCCCTGCAGGGAAACTCTCCCTGATCACCAGGCCATTACATTCTGCTCCTATTTGTTGCAATAGCATCCTGGGACAACCTTCATCAGAGTTCTTATAAAAACCTTTTTAGATTTTTTTTTTAATTTCTTTTTATTTCTCTTACATTTGCAGTTAGACTGTAAGCTTCCCAGAGGCAGAAACAGTTTCTTTGTCACCATCAAAACCTTAATATAGTAACTGTGTCAGAGTTGGTATTCAGTAAATAATTTGGAGTGAAAAAAATGTACTAGATTTAAATGTAGAATCACATACGTTTTCTGTTTAAAGAAAAAACACTATTTTTCAATAAACCTTGGAGGCGGAAGGAAAAAGGTTCAGCCTCCTCCTTTCACCACTTTTTCATCTCATGTTTCTGAAATTATCTTTAAATATTAGTTTCCTGCTGCTTGCTAGCCCCTCTTACAGCTCACTGGAAACTGAAAATCATTAGATTAATCATTTATCCCGATTTCACCATTAACATATTTTGACTTGCGAAATGGGAGGTTTTTTGCATCTACCTCTCTGACTTTTTTGTTCTTTTCTTGCTTTCCACCCCCCACTTCCTCTTTTTAATAGCAATGACATCTAGAGATAGGGTTTCTGCCTGATGACCAAGGATGAAGGTAAAATACAAAGCAGATTTTTGGAAAGAAGCAAATAACAAGGAAAGAAGCCAGTGTCCCAGACTTTCTCCTGAGCTTATTTGCTGAGTTTAAATGAATTTCTTTTCTCAAATCGAGGTACTTGCAGGCACAAAATCCCAGAGCCTCAGGATTTTCTTTAACTGCTCTGTGATTCTCCTTGCCTTGACCTGGATTCTCATCAACACTGGGGATTTCTTTTTTCTTTGTAACATCAAAAGTAATGAAATCAGTGAAGGCCCCTTAAAAGCATTTCTGTTTGTAGAAATGAAAATGCAAGCATTGTATGTGTCCAACAGCCAGCAATTCCATGCAACTCTCTCTACCTCTTCTTTCCATATGTTCCACAAAGACCAAGTTCAAGAGCAATGTCCACATGGAAATGACTTTACCAAACAGCAGATATACTGTTCTAGATTACAGTTCTTCAAAAAATAGGAAAGAAAAAGTTTTGTGTTGAAATCAGAATGAGCCTGAGTGTTAGTTAAGGAGATCAAGTCTCAACTCCCAGCTCTGTCACCAGATATAGGGTTGGGGGCCCCTTTGAGAGTCAATATTGTCATATGCAAAAGAATATAAGTATAACCTATCTCCTAGGACTATTCTGAGGGTTAAATTAAATGATCTCTATTTTAGATATCTCCATGGAGAAATACCTACATAACTCTATCATCACCCTTGTCTATGTCCATGTCATGTCCACACCTATATACACATGCACGTCTCCATCTACAGCTGTATCTACATCCTCATCCACATCTACAATACTCAGGGACACATAGCACCACTTGGACTATGTTCATTAGTTCCTTATCTCATCCTAATATTTTTCCTTTTGAATAATAATCAGAGAGCTATATGCAGGTTGATTGGAAGGGAGTAGAATCTTGGCTAGGAACCCCAAACCAGAGGCTGTGGTTAGTTTTAAGTTCAAGTTGACTTGAGCACTTTTAATGGTGGAAGCAATGAGACTGAAGAGAAAAGAAGTTATCTAAGGAAAAAATGCAAGGATATAACAATATAGACTGCTGAATGGACTATTTAATATACCAAGCGGGCCATTAAATAGTACCAAGAGGAGGATGGCATCTAAGATTGACTAGGTACATGGATTTGGAGAGAAACTGAGCCAATGTGAGACTTAGGCAAGCTGTTAGTTGGGTATAAATTTTGTTTCACAATGGTGGAGACAATGATGCATTCCTTTGGTATACGTAGGTTGTATGAACTTGGGAAACCCATATGTGTGTATTTGTATTCAGCGCTCTGTGCGTGGCTATGATTTTGAGAGTAACTCTGTGTGTGCCTATGGCTTCTGCAGTTCCTAGATCTCGGCAATTGTAGATTATTACAATATGTACTACACCTAACTTGAGTGCTTTTCCTTTTAAAGCAAATACATTTTCTTCCAATCTCCAAATCAATTTGGCATTTTGTGTTAATAATATCAGAGATTCATGCAGTCAGGAGAACTGCTGCCACTCTTCCTGGGGATTTGTTTTAAGCATTTGAAGAGGAAATGCACCCCATCTTATTATCTACTGTAGCATTTCTGAAATGACAGCTGCTCCCTCTATGTGGAGAGAATTAGCAGATGGACAGCTATGACTGGTTGGCAATAAATTCAGTGCCTCTAATTTCTGAAAAGGGGTCATCCCTCAAATAGAGTTTGAAGTCCTGCTTTGCTTATAAGGAGAATAAAATGGTGAGCATTGCTATTTTTTTCCCCACTGAAAATTGCAAACTTACAGAGCAGGGGAAAAAAGCACTTCCTTTTGGTTTTCACAGGGGGAAGTCATTTGATCCAAATAGACCTCATTTCTTAAAAGAAAAGCTTTGGTTTAACTACAGTCTAGTTTAAGGTAAAGCTTAGATGCACAAAGTATGCTAGGTCTAGGGTGACCAACCATCCAGTTTGTCCTGGAATGTTGCAGTTATAGCCTTGAAATTCCTATATTTCCCAAGAAACCCCTCAATTCCTCGTGAACAGAGGGGTTTCAAAGGTAGGATCCCTGACCAGAGTTGGGTTTGATTGTTTTAACTGACTTTGAATGTTTTAGTTGAGGTACACTCTCCCCCAACCTCAGGCACCTTTGCTCCCTATTTTTACCTCTGAGTGTTTTATGTATATATTATGAGCCTGCTTTTTTTAGGTATTTGCAGCCCGTGTCTAGGATGTCTCTCTAACCATTAAACCTGCAGGTTTTGGTAGGATAAATTCCTTCCCTTAAAAAAAAAAAAAAAAAAAAGGCTTGTCGTTTCCTGAAAATATGGTCATTTTATGACCAAAAAAAAAAACAAAACCTCAGTCAAAATTATAAAAAATGAATCAGAAGGGCCAGTCCTAAGAGGTCACTGAATAAAAGCCACCAACTTCATGGTAACCTAAGGATAGCCTTAAAGGTCAGACAGTCTAAAGGGAAATGATGTCACTGTAAACCAGTTTCTTAAGACTAATTGTGGATTTTATGTATCTGCTACGAACAGGGCTTATCCTGACCAGAGAATGGGAAATAAACCATATAACCAAAGGCCTTGACAAGCACACCCTGACCTACCAGGACCCCTGAAGCAAAGAAAGAACCACAAGCCAGAGGAAGAAAGAGGAAAAAGTGAGTTGCTTCCTGAAAGACCATCTATAAAGCTGCAGTCAGACAATAAAATGACTCAAAAATCTCCCATCCATCCGTGCCTGATAAAAGGAGAGATGGGGCCCATCAGACTGAATGAGTGATGCCAGGCTTGCTGATACAAGTGCCTGCGGCACACCAAGCTCTGAAGTCTAAAGAGAGGTAGCGTGCTTGAGACTTAGCAAATGTCTGAAGAGACATCCCCCCTACCTTCCCACCTCATTTTCCCCACTATTGTATTAGTCTTTTCCATGTTTTAATTTGAAAACCAATATAGAGTTAAGATGAAAATGTGTTTTCTCCAAGTTATTTTGACAAGCCTGGTTTCATAATGTCATTCAAACATCCAATGGAACAATTCAAAAGATAACAACGTGAGGACAAGCTGAAATCAGGTCAGACCAGATTAAGGGGTGGGCAAATATAGGTGAGTCCTACACTATCACTTGTATAAATCAGGAATATGTAACGAGTTAATTCACATTTCTACATAGCACTTGATCCCATATACAACTGACTCAATAAAAATAGGTATCACTCCCATTGAAACAGTTAATACTCTAAGGTTAAAGTTTCTAAAGCTATGTCTTGAGACCTTTGTCTGTGCCAACAATTCTGAGACCAGCCAGGGTGTCAGTAATCACTTGAGGTCACCTATTACAACTGGCTGACATTTTGGACCACATAATATTATTTACCAGATATGAGTAAGAATAATTCATTTAATTTATGAAATTTTAAATACATTAATAATCTTCACAAAAAGTTGTCAGAATGGGAAATTATAAAAAGCATGTCCAAAAACCAAGAACTAATGATTATCTCCATAATGTTAAAAAATAATCTTTTGAAAAAATCCAACACTCATTCCTGAGAAAGGCAATCAGAAAATAAGAATTGGTGGATACTTTCTGTGTCATATGTATGTGTTTAAAAAGTATGCATCGGGCTTCCCTGGTGGCGCAGTGGTTGACAGTCCGCCTGCCGATGTAGGGGACGCGGGTTCGTGCCCCAGTCTGGGAAGATCCCACATGCCGCGGAGCGGCTGGGCCCGTGAGCCATGGCCGCTGAGCCTGCGCGTCCGGAGCCTGTGCTCCGCAACAGGAGAGGCCACAACAGTGACAGGCCTGCATACCGCAAAAAAAAAAAAAAAAAAAGTATGCATCAATTCTGCTTCTACATATATATATGAATATAATGACATATTTTTTATATTATGACCTAGAAAACCAATGACTAACTCAATAAATAATTCAGTAAGGTAATGGGATATAATATTACAATACAGAAGAAAATGCTCATATAAGAGAGTGGTTGAATAATTTGATGCATTTAAAAACTGGAGTATTGTGCAGCTATTAAATGAAGAAGAAGGTATCTATGAACTAATATGGAATGGTGATTTTCATGGTATAAAGTTAAATGATAAAACGTTATGTAAAATATAAAAAGCATATTTAAGACTGAAGGAGACATTAGACAATACACATACATCTATTCGTTTGTGCAAAAAATACAAGATAAATCAGAAACTAATAAGATTGATTACTTACAGAAGGCAGATGGAAATAGGATATAAAGTATGGATGAATGGGAATGGGGTAGGAGGAATAAAGGGCTAGTGACACCTCTCTGATCATACCTTTCTGTATTGTTCTAACTTTTAGAATCATGTTAATGTTTCATAAACTTATGTGAATAAATAAATATAATGAGAAAACCATGAATAGAACTCCAAATGGATTAGTTACAAATAAACAAACTATGGCAAATAAATAACACTTATGGAAGTAGGAAGGAAATAACTGACTCAAGTAACTTTAGAAAAAAATATTGTTGCTATATACTCTAAAGCTAAAGACAAACACAATAGTACACAAGTGTGTTTTTCACAGCAGTATTCAATTCTGAGCTACCAATTCTAAGACTGCTTTGGATGTATTCTAGAACTGAGTAAACAAGTAACTTAATTATGAGTAATAACAACCAGTTTTCTCATAGTCACAAAAAGGAGTTATAAATAAAGAATTAACTCTGTAGTGTTGTACTGGAATCAGAAGTTATCAGCATGAACTCATGGTTTCCTACAGAGAGATAGATAAAGAAATAGATATAAAAGTATGTGTATTGTGTGTGTGTGTGTGTGTGTGTTCATGCATTTATTTCCTAGCTCTGTCTACTAGAAGAACCTAGAAACAATAACCCCCTTGTAGCAATGAACATATAAAATGCTCAGATCACATTTTCTAAGTATCATTATTTAATCAAAGAAATCAGGGCTTCTTGAAGTAATGCCTGGGTGAGGAAAGAAGAATATAAGTCTAGAATGTATTATGATGCCTGAAATTTTAAAAGTACTCAAAAATAATGGGAACATATTGAAATGACAGAGGAATCAATTTTAAGGGAATCCCAATAACCAAATGTGGTAAGATCTGAACAATAAAATCAATAATAATAAAAGTAATAATAATATATTATTATCCATAAATAAAGTAAATATTTATAAGTTTGTACTGATATAAATAAATAAAGGAATAGCTCTTCATTTGAGTAGAATTCCAATTAGTAAATATAGAAGGAGTGAAGGAAAATAAAGTTATTACTTGATAAATATCATAATAGTAATTGTTGCAAGCAAGAATCATCAATGGATGCTAAAATTAGTGGGTGAAAGTATTATGAGTAACAGAATATTTACACAGACTTGGAATATCTCCCCATAAGATACTTATTAATATCAAAGGGAAAAAAATACTAAATTTATGGTGAAGAAACACAGCAGATAATGCCGTAATCAACTGATCAAAGATAACATCACTATTAGAAATACATAGCAATGTCATATATCCAATGATACGGTACACTGAGAAGGGCAGAGCATCACCTATGTGATGCTTTTGCCAGAAATACAGGATGTGAATTTACTCATCAGACAAACCCAAATTAAGGTGTATTCTCCAAATAACAGACCAGAACTCATAAAACATGTCCAGATCAAGAAAAACAAAAAAAGGATGAGAAGCTCTTCTAGATTGGAGGAGATTAAGAAGACATGAATACTAAATGCATTGTTATGATTGGGGAAAGGGACTTTATTGGCACAATTGGCGAAATATGAATAATGTCTGTAGAGTAGTTAAGACTAGTGTCTTGATGTTATTTTCATCATCATACGGTGGATATGAGAGATGTTAGCATCTGGGGAAGATGGATAAAAACTATACAGGGTTTTTTTGTACAATTATTAGAACTTTTCGGACAGATGCCCATTATTTCAAAATAAACACTTAAAAGATTTTTAAAAGTCAAAATTTTAAAGGGAAGAAGTTCTACACTTCATGAAAAAAAATACATGTAACAATTTTAAAAACTCAGAAATGAGGTAACTCAATAAACAGTTAGAAAAAGAAAATATAACTTTGTAAATGAAACCTAGACTAGAAAGAATATGAGTGAATCAATACAAATCATGCCTTATGAGAAAAATGTGAAAAGAAAAAGTTTTAATCCTAAGGAAACAAAGAGATGAAAAGGATTTAAGAGAAAATGACACATAATGACACACTGAAGATAGGCAAACAGTGATCAATGTAATACGAGCAGGTAAGAAAGAAAACAAAGCTAAGGATGAGAACAAATACTATACTAAAAATACTAAAAAACCTATACTGAGAAAACTCACATAAAATAATCAAAAAATTAAAACTACGTATTGAAATAATTTATTACGTGTCTGAAATACATAATCTTGATCCAGAACCAACATCAAGACATAATCTAGTAATATTACTGGATATTAAAGAAAAAGAAAACTCATTGGGGAGCTAGGCAATAAAAGCAGGGGACTTAAAAAGGGAAAATTAGGTTATCCCTTTTTGACAGCAATGCATCAGAAGAAAATTGAATAGTGATATTCAAAGAATTAAATAAGACATTTAAGGAAAGAAAATAAGAGACAAAGATGTTTGTATCTAACAAAACTGATCTTCAAATACAAAGAGGGACAGACACATTGTTATTAATATTCAAGAACCCAGGGAATATTATTCCCATGATCCTGTCCTGAGAAATACATTAGACAACAAACTCCGATAACCAAAACGACCAGAGAGATATGGACATTTTCAATTTTTGTAAAGTAACCTGTGGATACCGATGCCACAGAATTTGTTTTACATGATTATAATAGTTCACTCCACCAGAAGTTCAGCCCTTTGAAGATAAGATTGGGTCTTGTCACATCTCTGAGTCTCTAGAACCCTGAAGAGCACCTGGCCTACAGAAATTACTAATACTAATGTGAATAAAATGGAATTTAAATTGAATTTCTAATGTCCTAAATGAAGTATGCTTAAATAAATGTTTATTAAAGCAAAATCAGTTGCAAAGCAAAACAGTTTTAAGAACTTCAAATGCTTTCTGACACCACAAAAGCAAAAACACATTGTTCCCAGTGTTTATTTTTATCTTAGTTGTCATGTCTGTGATATAAAATAAAATGAATACTTATATTTCATTTAATATTGAAAGATCCCATCACTACATGAAAAACAAATAAGGTCCACCTCATCTATTTACATCAGGCCAGATGATTATAAAAGCTGTTTTTTCTCATCACCATCATAACTAACATGCATTGAGTGCCAGTCTTTTGTTAACTGCTTCTATGCCATTATCTCCACTAATCTTCACAACAACCCTACAGGCATTTGTTATTATAATTGCCACTTTGCAGATGAGGAAGTAGAAGTTTACAGAGGTTAAGTAATTTGTCTAAATTAGCATGAGTAGATTAGCTTCTGAATCCAGAGCAGACTGCATAATACAGAAGCAGGTTACTTACAAGGTGCCTAAAAGTCTTAACCACCATATAGACATATCAACCCAATGTCCTCAAGGGATGAAAGATGGGGGAGAAACCTACAGAAATGGACGACCTTTGCCTCCCATACCTACATGAACCAGTGTGTCTCAGCTTCCATCTGATTTGCACATTGAACTTTAGAGTCAAACTTTGAAGAAAGGATTACAACGTTTAATATGCTCATAATTGATGGCTTGTGAGTCCAGTGCCATTATTCGACCTAGCCTTAGAAGTCTTTTGACAATTTAGTCTCCAGTTGTCTCATATGTAAAATTAATACTCTCCTGCATACTTGACCAGTTGGTGTAAGGTATAAAATTATATTCAGAAGACAAAAGCATTGTATAAAAACACATGTTAGTCATTAATTCACCATATATTTATTGTTACAACATCTCCTATGTGTCAGATACTATTCTTATCCTGAGGAATACAGCAGTGAACAAGCCCTACTACTAGGAATCTGCATTCTGGGGATTATCATCGCATGGTAATTAAAGACAGACATATGTCCATCTTGTTTGTTAATTTTTCAGCACCAACTCAGCACAGTGACCAGCACATGGTAGGCAAATAATTCATCATGATCCAAGGAACTCCCCATTCTACTGCTGAAAAATTTCTTCTCTGGGCAGTCAATATCTAAATTAAAACTGCAGCTATTTTTTTTAAACTGTTAATTCAACAGATTTAATTATGGGATATTGATTTTTCCTGATCATCTCTGTCTTGGTAGGGGTCTCCATACTGCTACAGTCTAAAAATCCCTGTACTTCCCTTCTTAGAGAGAAATGCTTCAAGAAAAAATTCCATGTAAAGCTCAAAACCATTAACATTGAGAAAAAGTTAAAAAATTCTTTTTCTAAAATTGAAATGTGAGTTTCATTCTCTTATCCTTAATGCGAGAGTTGATAAGTTTACAGCTGCGATCTCCCAAAGAAGCCCAGAAATTAGGGTCCTTTACTGGACCATAACACCAAATAACACCCCATGTTTCTCTTCCTGAATGGAATAAAATCATAGCTCTTTACTTGTTCCCTTTTTCTATGCCTCTGAAGCTTCTTTCATATTAAGGTAATTTTTCTTTATGGATCAGAAGGTATACTGGATATTTACAACTCCTTGATGTTCTGTAAGCCAAAAGGTATCTCTAGAGAGTAAAACTCTTCCCTCTCCAGCTAACTAGTAGAGGTAGCAAAAAAAGCGATTCTCTGCTTTCTTCAGAGGATGTCAATGTGTTTAATTCTGGTGTATAATAAAATCCAGATGAGTCTCCTGGGGAAAGAAACAGAGATGTAGAAAAATAATTTCTGCTGATTGGGAGTTTCAGTAGCTAGGAAACATTCACCTCATCCCCTGAAAGCAATACTGACTGCCAATACCATCCTAGATAAAGGAATGAAGAGTATCATCCAGGAAGTCTGGTATTTCTTCTTCTTGAAGTCCTCGCAGGAGAAAGTAGAAAGATAGGAATGATACCACTTATAGTGCTGAAGAGAAAGTCAAAAGACTGAGTTTTAGTCTTGGCTTTGACACTTGCTTTCATATGATCTTAGACAAGTTCCTTGATTTTGTTGAATCAGAGCTGTCATTTGTTTAAAACAAATTAGGACACGTGATATTTAGCCAAGGAAACGCTCCTTTAAAAATCCATTACTCTAAGTAAAGACTTCTAAGAAAAGGGAAAAAGAGAAAAAGAGATACACAAGGAGAGAGGAGGGTAGAGAGGAGAGCTATACGGTTTTACTCTTTGAAACACAGATTCCTAAGGAGAAAAACTGTCCAAGATTTATCACCTAATACATGGATAGGAGCAATTGCCTCCACAATGGCTTTCTTATCTTCTATTTCTCATAACATTTCTCTCCCAACTTGACATAATTCCAAACTGATATTCAAATTCTTCCAGTGGCTTACCATTACCTACAAGAGGATGTATAAACTACTTTGGCATTCAAGATCTTCTACAAACTGGTCTCGGTTCAACAATCCAACTCTTGGTGAACATTCCTGTTTGCATCACCAGCAAATACTGTCCTGAACTTCTATTTAACTGAACTACATACTTAGATTATAAATCATTCGAGGATAAACTTTTCTTAAAAATTTGCTTCCATCCTTATTCTCAGTAATTTTATTACTGACCAACACAAAGCCAGTACTATAAGCAAGGCAGATGTCCTTGTTGTTTCCAAAATAGCTTGTGCTCTCCCAACTATCAAATCCTCTCAACTGCTGATGGAATCGTGTCTGAAATCGCACCCTTTTCTTTTTTTCTTAATCTACCCACCTTTCAGGAAACTTTTCAAACCCTGCCCCTTTCATGAGACTTTTTTTGACTGCTCCAATGTATAGCAACAATTTCTCCAACCTCTGAACTCCCTTAGGAAAACACAATAGTGAAAAGTTTGTGTGTATAGTCAATAGAGTCAGGTCTGGTTCTGCAACTTGCTAGGTAAATTTGGCTAAATTATTTAACCTTGCTAAATTTAAGACTCCATAATATCAGATAAGAAGTATTCCTGCCTCTCAATCTCTACCTAAAGGAAGTAGTAGTATCCTACTCACAGATTATTGTTTGTCTCTTAGAATTAAGCAACAGAACATACTGAAAGCACTTAGCAAAATACTTAGTAAATGCTCACTGACAAACAATAAATGTTTAATTTTTTTTTTTTTTTTTTTTTTGCGGTACGCGGGCCTCTCACTGTTGGGGCCTCTCCCGTTGCGGAGCACAGGCTCCGGACACGCAGGCTCAGTGGCCACGGCTCACGGGACTAGCCACTCCGCAGCATGTGGGATCTTCCCGGACTGGGGCATGAACCCGTGTCGCCTGCATCAGCAGGTGGACTTTCAACCACTGTGCCACCAGGGAAGCCCTGTTTAAATTTTTTAAAACAATTACTTACAGCATTCATTTTTGCATCACCCTCAAATACTGTCCTGAACTTTCATTTAACTAAGCTATATGTGCTTATACTTAGATTATAAATCACTGGAGGATGAACTATACTTTGTGTGTTTATTAAATCTGCTTCAATCCTTACCATTGTGCCCTACATTCAATGGGTCTCAGTAACGACTTGTTATAGCTTAGAGACAAATTAGACTATAAATATAGGACTGTTCTCCTTACTTTTTCTTTTAGATTTTCAGTAAAGCATGAGAAGAAAATAAAAATAACAGGGGAAAAAAATTATATTTTTCACTTAATCCTCAAAACAGTCTCCATTTCATATCTGAAGAAACTGTAGTTCAGAAGGCTTACATAACTATCCATAGTCACATATTTAAAGCTGGAATTTGAATGAAGGTTTTTCACCAAATTGAATAATAGGTGGCACAGAGGAAGTCTGGAAATTCATCTACCTAAAGCACAATCTACTGATATCTTCTTCTTTATTGTTTGCCCTCATTTTCTTTTTTGCTTAATTTTTATTTTATTTTTTTTATACAGCAGGTTCTTATTAGTTATCTATTTTATACGTATTAGTGTGTATATGTCAACCCCAATCTCCCAATTCATCCCACCTCCACCACCCCCCCCGCCCACTTTCCCCCCGTGGTGTCCATATGTTTGTTCTCTACATCTGTGTCTCTATTTCTGCCTTGCAAACCAGTTCATCTGTACCATCTCTCTAGATGCCACATATATGCGTTAATATACAATATTTGTTTTTCTCTTTCTGACTTACTTCACTCTGTATAAGTCTCTAGGCCCATCCACATCTCTAAAAATGGCCCAATTTCGTTCCCTTTTATGGCTGAGTAGTATTCCATTGTATATATGTATCACAT
Organism: Pseudorca crassidens; assembly: GCF_039906515.1. Classification (NCBI taxonomy): domain Eukaryota; kingdom Metazoa; phylum Chordata; class Mammalia; order Artiodactyla; family Delphinidae; genus Pseudorca; species Pseudorca crassidens. Next base: position 141,661,112 of record NC_090296.1, on the reverse strand, counting down.
CTTCTTGATCCATTTGTCTGTCGATGGGCATTTAGGTTGCTTCCATGACCTGGCTATTGTAAATAGTGCTGCAGTGAACATTGGGATGCATGTGTCTTTTTTTTTTTGCGGTATGCGGACCTCACTGTTGTGGCCTCTCGCGTTGCGGAGCACAGGCTCCGGACACGCAGGCTCAGCGGCCATGGCTCACGGGCCTAGCTGCTCCGCGGCATGTGGGATCTTCTCGGACTGGGGCACGAACCCGTGTCCCCCGCATCGGCAGGCAGACTCTCAACCACTGCGCCACCAGGGAAGCCCGCATTTGTCTTTTTGAATTATGGTTTTCTCTGGGTATGTGCCCAGTAGCGGGATTGCTGGGTCGTATGGTAGTTCTATTTTTAGTTTTTTAAGGAACCTCCATACTGTTCTCCATCGTGGCTGTATCAATTTACATTCCCACCAACAGTGCAAGAGGGTTCCCTTTTCTCCACACCCTCTCCAGCATTTGTTGTTTGTAGATTTTCTGATGATGCCCATTCTAACGGGTGTGAGGTGATACCTCATTGTAATTTGCCCTCATTTTCTCTTCACATGCTCTATTTTCATGCAGAAAGCTTTGGTGCTGGCGTGACTCTTATCCTGCTCCTCTGCAGGCCATTTACAGTAGCTTCTGCCTTATCCACAGGGACACTGTCCAAGACCCCCAGTGGATGCCTGAAACCGTGGATAGTACCAAACCCAATATATACTATGTTTTTTCTAGCATCACTGCTCTTGTGCTTTGGGGCAATTTTTAAGTAAAATAAGTGTTATTTGAACGTAGCACTGTGATACTGCAATGGTTGATCTGATAACAGATATGGCTACTTAAATGACTAATGGGCAGGTAGTGTGTTCACTGTGGAGCAGCTGGACAAAGGGATCATTCACGTCCCAAGAGGGTAGGCATGGGACTGCTTGAGATTTCTTCACACTGCTCAGAATGGCAAGCAATTTAAATTTTATGAATTGTTTATTTCTGAAATTTTCCATTTAATAATTTTGGACTGTGGTTAACCTCAGGTAACTGAAACCGTGGGGGGAAAACAAAAAACAGATAGGGGACTACTGTATATTGTTCAGCTAAATTACACACACATACCATGCCAGGAAGTTAGAAAGGCAAAGGAACTGTTTATTAGACTTTATAAACAAAGAAGGAGGAAATATCAAGTACTTTCTCACTATCCTCAGTAAATGGCTCCCCCATTTCTTTGGCTTCTCAATCCAAATATCTTATAGTCATCTTTGATGCCTCCTTATTTCATACCCCAATCCCACTTATCAGCAAACTGTACAGACTCTGCCTTAAAATGTATATACAGAATTTGACTACAACTCACCACTAGTTCCCTCAAAGATATTTCATAAAAAGTTTGAAGTTGGGCTTCCCTGGTGGTACAGTGGTTGACAACCTGCCTGCCAATGCAGGGGACATGGGTTCGAGCCCTGGTCTGGGAGGATCCCACATGCTGCGGAGCAACTGGGCCCGTGAGCCACAACTACTGAGCCTGCGCGTCTGGAGCCTGTGCTCCGCAACAAGAGAGGCCGCGATAGTGAGAGGCCCGCGCACCGCGATGAAGAGTGGCCCCCACTTGCCACAACCAGAGAAAGCCCTCACATAGAAACGAAGACCCAACACAGCCATAAATAAATAAATAAATAAAATTTAGAATAAATAAAAAAAAGTTTGAAGTTACTTTACTTTGGCTTATTTCCATTAAGACGCAGAATAAAAGCAGACAGGTTTCTCATTAGTAGCTTGACTTCATCCTTTTATTCAGGGAGTTATTTTAGCAATATGAAAATTTAAAATATCTTTATAGCTAGGTCTTATGGACCAGGAAAAAAAAAATGTTATCTTTGATCTAGTGTATATTTTAAACTAAAACATACACTTCAAGCTAAACATAGTTAATATAACTTTTACATCTCTTTATCAAAGAGAATAATTATCAAAATTATATTTTATAAGAAAAATTCTCCTATATAAGATAATATCTGCTCTCCTTCTTCCTCACCCCTCTTCCAAGGTAAGAAAACCTCAAGTAAAACTTAAGGAAATAAAATGGACACATTTATTCATTCCGTGCCAATTCTGTTAGCCTAAGACAAGAAGCAATCCTTTGGATAATATTGCATCGCTTCCCCAGGATCCAGATTGGGTAGCCACAATCAACAGGAAGGTGTCATTTTCTCCTTTCATTCTGTCATCTGTTCTTAATTTACATTTTACTGGTCTCTGACAAGGATAGTGTAGCAGATGGCAAGTGAAATCTAATTAGTGATGTCTTGAAAGTTGTGTCAAGATTCTTCAATAAGGTTGTTTTGTTGAAAAGCCATTGGAGGAGTGTTAGCTCTGTTTCCCGATGATAGGCAAAAGGAATAAGTAGCACTGGTCTTTATTTTACCTAATTCAGAGCTTGTCCTGTGGAAACAGCCCTTTTCCCAGGGGTATTTCTAAAAAACAATCAGAGGCAATTGCTGAACATCATGGCTGTCTGAGGCAGTGGACAGCAGTTGGGTAAACAGTGAACTAACCACAAAATCTAAAACTAAAAGCTGGGGAAAAAAATGTCCATAAGGGAATTTGAAAAAAATCTCCAACCTATTCTGGGTATATAAATGCAAAGGATTGTGTGAATACCCAGGCCTCTGTGAATGCCAGTGTTCACACTCAGAAAAGACCTAAAAAGGCACTGGGTTCTCACCTGTGACTAACATTGAGGTTCTACACAAGCAGGAAGTAAAGAGTAAAGTAGAGTTGTTAGCTTGAGTACTGATGGCACGCCCCAACATGCCCACAAGCCCCCCAGCAGAGGCTATGGGACTTATTAGTTCCAGGCAAATAAGAACATCTCTATCTAATAATTAAATGGCCACTAAGCTAGCCAAGCAGAGATTTCAGTGACCACATATTACAAATAATATAGGCTTTACAAAATTAGTTCAAAAAAGTTGCTAAACAAATGATAACAAACCCTGGCATAGAGGATGAACCTGATTTCCAGAATTGAAGCATAACTAATGCTATTTAAAATTTCTACTTTTTATGAGTCATGAAAAAAAAAAAAAAGAAAAAAGAAAAGAAAAGAAAGAAAGAAGTATGGCTACTACATAGGAAATTAAGCAGTTAAAAGAAACTGTCCCTGTGGAAGCCCAGATATCAGACTTTCTGAGAAAGATTCAAATCAGTTATTATATGTATGTATACATGTTTAAAGGACTAAGGAAAACTTAGTCCACTGGATCTGAAGAAGTAAAGGAAAGTATGAGATCTGTGTCTCAACACAGAGAAATTATCAATAAAGACATAAAAATTACATAAAAGAAGCAAATAAAATGTCTGGAGTTGAAAAGTGTAATAACTGAAATGAAAAATTCACTAAAGGTGCTCAGTAGAAAATTTGAACAAACAGAAGAAATATTCAGTGAAATTGAAGATAGTTAAATTGAAATTATACAATCTCAGGAACAAAAATAAAAAAGAATTTTAAAAATGAACAGTCTCAAAAATGATTAGGACACCACAAGCACATCAATATACATATAACAGGAGTCCCAGAAAGAGAGGAAAGAGAAAGACAAAGAAGTAGAAAGAATGATTAAAGAAATAATGACCAAAACCTTCCTAAATTTGATGAAAAACATTAATTTACAGATTCAAGAAACTCATCAATCAAAAAATCTACAAACAATAAATGCTGGAGAGGGTGTGGAGAAAAGGGAACCGTCTTGCACTGTTGGTGGGAATGTAAATTGCTACAGCCACTATGGAGAACAGTATGGAGGTTCCTTAAAAAATGAAAAATAGGACTACCATATTACCCAGCAATCCCACTACTGGGCATATACTCTGAGAAAACCATAATTCAAAAAGAGTAATGTACCACAATGTTCACTGCAGCTCTATTTACAATAGCCAGGACATGGAAGCAACCTAAGTGTCCATCGACAGATGAATGGATAAATAAGATGTGGCACATATATACAATGGAATATGACTCGGCCATAAAAAAAAATGAAATTGAGTTATTTGTAGTGAGGTGGATGGACCTAGAGTCTGTCATACAGAGTGAAGTAAGTCAGAAAGAGAAAAACAAATACTGTATGCTAACACATATATATGGAATCTAAAAAAAAGAGAAAAAATGGTTCAGAAGAACCTAGGGGCAGGGCAGGAATAAAGATGCAGACATAGAGAATGGACTTGAGGACCCGCGGAGGGGGAAGGGGAAGCTGGGATGAAGTGAGAGAGTGGTATGGACTTATATATACTATCAAATGTAAAATAGATAGCTAGTGGGAAGCAGCCGCATAGCACAGGGAGATTAGCTTGGTGCTTTGTGACCACCTAGAGGGGTGGGATAGGGAGGGTGGGAAAGAGAGCAAGAGGGATGAGATATGGGGATATATGTATATGCATAGCTGATTCACTTTGTTATAAAGCAGAAACTAACACACCATTGTAAAGCAATTATACTCCAATAAAGATGTTAAAAAATAAATAAATAAAAAGAAACTCATCCAACTCCAGGACAGGTAACCTGAAGGCCATACCTAGACAGTTATAGTCAAAAGACAAAAAAAGTTTTGAAAGCAGCAATAGAGAAGTGACTAATCTTATACAAGAGATCCACAGTGAGATTAAAAACTGATTACTCTTATCAGAAACAACGAAGGTCAGAAGGCCATGAGATAACATACTCATGCTCATGCTGAAAGAAAGAGACTGCCAACCAGAATCCTATATCTAACAAAACTATCCTTTAAAAAATTTAGGAGAGATTAAGACAGTACCAGATAAACAAAAACTGAGAGAATTAACTGCTAACTGATGCACCCTGCAAGAAATTCTAATATTCTAAAGGAAGATCTTCAGGCTGAAATGAAAGCAGATTAGATAACAACAAGAATACACACACAAAAAAAGAGAAAAATACACTGTTAAAGGTAACTACCTAGATAAATATAAAACATAGTATAAACTTATTTTTAGTTTAACTTTTTTTCTCATATCTAATTTAAAAGACAACTGCATAAGTAATAACTACAAACTGTGTTGATGTGCAAACAATGTATAAAGATATGATTTGTATAATAACAGCATGAAGAAAGGGGGAGGAAATGAAGCTCTTTAAGAGCAAAATTTTATGTACTGTTGTAATTCAGTCTGTATTAATCTGAACTACATTGTTAAAAATCAAGATATTAATTATAATCCCCAGGGCAAAAACTTAGAAAAGAACTAAAAAAAAATTATGAAAGCAATGACAGATTAATTTAAATGTTACAGTAGATAGCATTTATTTAACACAAAAGGTGGCAGTAATGGAAGAATGGAAGAATTTTTAAAAAGGACATAGAAATATAGAAAACAAATAGCAACAAGGCAGATATAAATTTTCTGTATCAGTAATTGCATTAAATATAAATGAATTAAACCATTAATCCAAAGGTAGAGATGAGTAAAGTGGATTATTTTTTAAATAAATGTTACAGTTATAACTTGTCTACAAGAGACATACTTTAGATTCAAAGACACAATGGGTTAAAAGTAAAAGGATGGAAGAAGATATGCCATGGAAATAGTAATCAAAAGAGAGACTGAGTGGCTATACTAGTATCAAACAAAATACAACTAAACTCAAAAACAGTTACAAGAGACAAAAAGGAATATTATATAATGATAAAGAGTCAATTCATCAATAAGATATAACTTGTAAACACACATGCACATAATAAAGGAGTAGCACAGTATATGAAAAAAAAAAAAAAAACTGAAAGAACCAAAGTGAGAAACAGACAATTCTATAATAATACTTAGAGATTTCAATTCCTCACTTTCAGTAATGGATAGGACAACTACACAGAATATCAACAAGGAAACATAAGACATGCATAAAACTATAAACCAATTAGACTCACAGACAACTATAGAACACTTGGTCCAACACAGCAAACTGTACACATTCTACTGAAGTGCACATGGAGTATACTCCAAAATAGATCACATGATAGGCCACAAAATAAGTCTCAATAAATTTAAAAAATTCAAATCATGCAAAGTATGTTCTATGATCAAAAGCAGATGAAATTTGAAATCAATAGCAAAGGGAAATTTGAGGAAATTCACAAACATGTGAAAATTAAATAATGTACTCATTATTTCAGTCAAAGCAGAAATCACATGGGAAATCAGAAAAATCATTAAAAGAAGTGAAAACAAAATGTACCAAAATTATGGGATAAACTAAGAGCATTGCTCAGAGGAAATATAGTTGCAAGTGCCTATATTAAAATAAATAAAGATCTCAAATCCATAATCCAAACTTCCATCTTAAGAAACTAGAAAAGAAAATAAAATTAAACCCAAAGCAAAAAGAAGGAATGAAATAATAAAGATTAAAACAGAAATCAATGAAATAAAGAATGGAAAAACAATAGACAACTCAGTGAACTAAAAGTTGGTTCTTGGAAAATGTATAGACCTCTAGTTAAACAGACAAAAAAGAGAGAGGGAGAGAGGGAGAGAAGATGTAAACTACTAAAATAAGAAATGAAAGAGGGAACATTATTATTAACCTTACAGTAATTAAAAGGTTTATAAGGACATACTACGAACAATTATATACCAACAAATTAGAAAATCTAGAGGAAATGGACAAATGTTGGGAAAGATAAAAACTGCCAAATCTAAATCAAGGAGAAATAGAAAATCTGAATATACCTATAATAAATAAAGACATTGAATTAATAGTTGACAATTCCCCACAAAAGAAAGCCCTGGACCATATGGTTTCACTGGTAAATTCTACTATACTTTTAAATAATTAAATTATTCACAAACTTTTTTAAAACTTAAAAGAGGAGGAAACACTTCTCAGCTCTTTCTATGAATCTGTATTACCCTGATACCAAAACCAAAGATATTACAGAAAAGAAAACTATATATCAGTATCCCTTATAAATATATGTATATCTAAAAATTCTCCTCAAAATACTATCAAACCAAATGAAACAACATACAAAAATGACTATACATATTGTTCACAAACAGGTGGGATTTATTCCAGGATTTGAAGGTTTGTTCATCATGAAAATCAATGTTAAAAATCAATCAATGTAATACACCATATTAATAAAATAAAGGACAAAAAAACATACATTATCATCTTTGTAGATGCACAAAACCATTTTACAAAATCCATCACCCTTTCATGATAGAAAACACTCAAAAAACTAAGGACAGAAGGGAAATTCTTCAACATAATAAAGAATATCTATTAAAATCCCGCAGCTGTTATCATACTTAACAGTGAAAGACTGAAATATTTCCCCAAAGATCTATAACGAACCAAGGATGTTTGCTCTCACCACATGTTCTCAACATTGTACCAGGAATGCTAGCCAGAGAAATTAGGTAAGAAGAAATAAAAAGCATCCAGATTGGAAAAGAAGTAAAATTATCCTTACTGGCAGATGAAATAATCCTGTATATAGAAAATCCTCAAGAATCTACCAAAAAAAAAAAAGAAATAGAGCTAATAAATCAGTTCAGCAAAGACAAAGGATGCAAGATCAATGTGCAAACATTGACCGTATTTCTATACACTAGCAATGAATGATCTGAAAATAAAATATTAAAACAATTCCATTTATAATGGAATAGCATCAAAAAGAATAAAACACTTAGGAACAAATTTATCCAAAGAAGTGTAAGATTTATACACTGCAAACTACAAAACATTATTGAAAGAAATTAAAGAACACCTAAATACATGGAACAACATCCTCTGTTCATGGATTTGAAGACTTAATATTGTCACTCATCAGATAGATCCAAAGATTCAATACAATATCTAGCAAAATTCTACCTTACTTTTTTTTTTTTTTCAGAATTTGATCACCTAAACTTAGAATTCACATGCAAATCCTCAGGACACAGAATAACTTAGAATTCACATGCAAATACTCAGGACACAGAACAGACTAGACACTCTTGAAAGAGAAGAAGAACCAAGCTGAAGGACTCACACTTCCCAATTTCAAAATAACTACAAATGAGAAAAAAAAAAAAAAGTCTTTTCAAGAAATAGTGCTAGGAAAACTGAATACCTAAATGCAAAAGAATGATTTTGGACCCCTATCTCATATGACACAAAAATTAACTCACAATGGGTCATAGGCCCAAATACTAGAGCTGAATTACAAAACTAGAAAGAAACACTGGATTACATCTTTGTGACCTTGGGTTAGGGAATGGTTTCATAGATATAGTATCAAAAGCAAAAGTGACAAAAGAAAAATAAATTGTATTTCATCAAAATTTAAAATTCTTGAGTATCAAAGTAACATCAAAGATGTTACTTTCATCAACAAAGTAAAAAACAACCAACAGAATAGGAGAAAATTTCACAAATCATATATATCTGATAAGACAAACCCATTAAAAACTGGGCAAAGTATTTGAATAGACATTTCTCCAAAACAGATATACAAATGACCGATGAGTACATGAAAATATATTCACCATCATAAGTCATCATAAGTCATTAGGTAAACGCAATCCCAAACCACAATAAGATACCATTTCACATACTAAATTAAAAAGGATGGCTAAAATTAAAAAGTTTAAAAATGTTAGAGAATGTGTACAAATTGAAACTCTTACACATTCTAGGGCAATAATTTTTTTTACCTATTTTGCAGTAGTCTTGCAGTTACTTAAAATGTCAAACATAGATTCCCCATATGACCAGCAGTTTCACTCCTAAGTATACACCCAAGAGAACTGAAAAAATATCTCCACATAAAATCTTGTACGTGGATATTCATAGCAGCATTATAAATAACAGTCAAACACTGGAAACAAGGCAAATGCCTATCAGTGAATGAATGGATAAACAAACGTGGTTCATCCATACAATGGAAAAGTATTGAGTCATAAAATGGAATGAAGTGCTAAAAAGGAACGAATGAATGAACCTTGAGAACACTAGGTTAAGTGAAAGATCCACATATAAAAGACCACATATCATATGACACTATTTTCATGAAACGCCTAGAATAGGCAAATTCATAGATACAGAAAGTATATTAGTGATTTCCAGGGACCACAGGGAGGGGAGAATGGGGAGTGACCGCTGATGGGGTAACGAAAATGTACTGGAATAAGATAGTGGTGATGGTTGTACCACTTTGCGAATATATTAAAAATCATTTAATTGTACACTTGCAATGGCTGAATTGTATATGTGAATTATATCCCAATTTTTAAAATGCAATTATAAAAATTGTGAAAAAATGTATTACGTATTGTAGATACTCCATTAATTAGTTCCTTAATCACCGAGGTTTTACTCTATCAGCCTATGTCTATGTATTTACATACTGAAACTTGGAATAACCTGTCCTTTTAAAATTTATTAATAATCTATTTGAAAACTAAATATAGAGGAGGCTTATGAATAATGTTAGAAACTCTTAACTACAGCTTGCTTTCCAAATTTTCTCATATATACCAAAGTCATAGTGACGATGCTTTTCAATACATCTAACATACTGAATATAGTATTTTAAGAATGACATCAATTTTGTATATTTTATTTCTACTTGTTTATTACTGAGGGTCTTGCTTTAATTATGTCAGGTGTTTCGACTTGCCCTCAAATTTACTGCCTGTTATGTGAATCTCCAACTTTCATTTTCAGAGGTCAATCACAATGTGTTGGTAAGTTTTTTGAAACCTAATGTCCATCAGGAAGCTATGAGACAAAGACCAAGCTTCCCTTCCCTCCACAAACCTATGTATCATAAAGGGATTTTCCATCAGCCAGCTCCATAAAGCTCTTAAGTTCCACCTGTGTGACAGATGTTTATCTGTTTATTCTTCAGGAGAAGAAAGCAATGGCACTTTCTTCAGTAGTCCATTTTGCCTGGCCAGTCTGCATGGCCCCAAACTTCTTAATTATCCAGCTTTCTCACGACTAACAGAAAAACTGCTCAGAGTGGCGACTGACAAACTCTTGAGATCACCAAGGGAGTTACACCTGAAAAGCTGCTAGGTATTAGCAGATGATATCCCTGGTGCTGTGATATGATGTGAATTAATTTGATCTCTCAGAAGAACAAGGAACATTCATTCCCCTGCTCCCCATGATTTACATAACAACTGAATGTTTCCGCTGCTAACCAGATCACTACTTTCACTGAACACCTTGTTGTCAGTTTAAGATGGCAGAATGATTTATTTACAATTGTAGCTTCCTTCAATGCATTTAAGATGCACACTTTTTACTAGCTAAATCCAAGCTCAAAACCTCATTCTATGGGACTAGTCAAGAAATGAACTACAATACCAGTTAGTGGAGGTTGCATTTTATATCTAACATTTCACAATAAATGTGCTTCCATTCAATGTGCCCTCCTTCTCTTTACTCTGAATCAGCACTGTTTAAAGCTTCTACCCAGAAATCTTGCTCTGGAACCTTTTCCTCAATTTTTAAAACATTCCCTTGTCTAATCTCGGCTTCGCTACTTCCATTTCACTTTGTTCTAAATTGTATAGCCATAGACCTCAACCCTTCTAAAACCTATACCATTCCTCTCTCCTGGAATCCCAGCCCACCCCATATCCCCAGATCTCCTGCTTCTTTTAGAGTAGGTTAGACAGTTCTCAGAACTAACAAGGGTAAGTCTTTCTACTCTAGGCAAAAATGATCATTACTCCTTTTCACTGTCAACTATTCTGTGGGCAAGAATTTCTAGGATTCCTATAATTGTGTTTAAATGTTTGTAGTAAATAAGAACTTTGTTTGCTATGTATAAAAATAAATAGTGGTCCCTTTACCTTCTCCCTTTAAAATATTAGAGAAGAGAAGCTCAAAGTTGGAGTCATTTTCTGGTGGGAATGAGGGGCTTGGGCGAAGAGGTGTGTCTGTGTCTGTGTGGGCGGGGGCTCCAGGAGAGCATTTCTGAGGATGAAGACATGTTGGCCCAAGTCTTTTCCTATTTCCATTCAAAAAACAGAGGGTATGAGCTGCCTCATGGTGGTGTTGTGAAAGGAAAATCAAAATAGAGTCAATATTGCTAAGGGAGTTCTCTAAAATGGAGCCAGGAGGCCATTGAGGAAGTGTGATTTATGCACATCTCAGCCCACATGGAATCTGACCTTTTGACTGGCTTATTGTCCTAATACAGGAATCCAGAACATCTACACAATGCTCAAGAAATTCCAGATACTTGTTGGATCCTTAGTCTAAAATTACTCGTGACAGCTTATCCCTTAAGGACAAATATCTCCTTTCTTATGTCAGACTACAGCCTTGTGGTTTTTGCCTTTATAAACCCCTGATTCTTTCTCTTCCCTGGAATACACTTTCAGCTTTACCTGAGTCTGTGTCTCCTGAGTTGCAATTCTCAAGACCCCAAATAAAGCTCTTTTTTCTTTGCGGCCTTTACAGTGATTATTTGTCAAAAGCACTCCCTAGGGGCAGAGTAATATGGAAAGAAAAACTACAGGTTCTACTTTGGCAATCGACATTTGCTCCATGCTTTATTATCCCTTTAAGAAGCTCTTCCTCAGTTCCTTTGTTTCTGATAGTTTTACAGAAAATGATGTTAAATAAGGGGATATTCTTGGATTATCCCAAATTGATGATAATTACCCCCACCAGTATCTTGTATTCTTTGAAAGAATAAATAAAAGTAAAATACACCTTGCAATTCTCCAGTATTTCAGGGATGTGTGAGGGTTAGAAAAATATATATGGGTATGGAAGCACCTTAAACAATAAACAAATTATATAAACATAAAATAATACTGTTATTTTATCATTACTTGAAGGTTTAATCTCCTCACAATACCAGTTTCTAAACCGAATAATTAATCAAATCGTGGGAGAAATCTGGAAGAAAAGTCTGGGATCATGTGGTTCAAATTTCTCATCAATGGGTGAGAAATACTCTTGTCATAGCTGAAAGTTTTTTGTGTTAATTCTGATTCTAAATTATTCATCGTTATTGAAGAGGCATTTATGAAGCAATCTCTTTGTACCAAGTACTGTGATAGGTACTAATGATACTCAAATGCAAAAGTGCCTTAAACATAATCCTAACTAGTTCACAGTCTAGTTATTGAGGCCTGCCTACCAAAAACCATAAATACGTGAAGGAGATATAACAGGGATATGGAAGCAATTAATTCTGAATCAGGGGTCAATTATAAAGACGAAAGCATAACAGCCATTTATAATTATAAGTTAATGTGCTATGTCTCCCTGGGATATTTCTAATTATGAAATGAAGGACTCTATCTTCTGTTAATAGAATTTCCAGTGTCTGCAAAATCTTAATGGAAAGGATTTTTGTTTAGACACAGAAGACTGAATATACGCAGTCATCCATTATATCTCCAAGAACCTCCCCCCCAACAAAAAAAATTACTGTAAAGGATTTGAAAATATTTATAAATCTTCAAACACACAGAAAATAGGAGAGATGACAGACAAGAAATATCTAAATATTGAGAGATGGAAAGCAGATGGTCTAGTGGTATGTGATTTAACAGATCAGAGATCCCTCAAACTTTTATACCAAAAGGAAGCAAGCCAATTTACAAGAGAAAAAAATCAGAAACTGTGTGCAAAAAGTATCTCTTCCTGTGAGACATACAGAAAATGTCTAAACACAGTATTGGTTGAAAGTCTTTATGAAAAGTAATCAGGCCCTCAGATCCATGCCCCAGGTTATATGACTAAGCAATCTTCCTTCCTCCTTTATGTCTGAAGACTAGAGATTTATTCTCAAATGATTAAACTATACAGGCCCCAAACATAGGGACATCAGGCACAGCTAGCGGTAGGGTGCAACGCCATACTAAAAACCAGAGGACACTGATATTTCAATGCAGTAAAAATAAAAAGAAATATTCTTGAAACTATCAAATAAAAAAGCCAAATTTCCTTCAAAGGAATGGTAATTATATTGTGAATAAATTTAACATTATTAATAATGAAAACCTGAAGGCAACAGAGAAAAAATTTCGAAATGCTAAGGGAAAACAATTGTTAAATTAGAATTTTATATCTGGATAAAGTATCATTCAAGTGAAGATGAAATGAAGACATTTTCAGACCTAAGATGAAGTTGAGAGTTTAGTTCTCATAAATCAGTACTGAAAGAACCACTAAGGCTGTATTTTAGTGCAAAACAACAACAAAACAATCACACAGATAAGGAAGTAAGATGCAGTTGGAAAATTTATGTAACTGCAGATATAAAATAGCTGACTTTCTCTGTCTCAAGTGAGTAAAACTAAAGTTAAAACAACATAAATGAAGGTGGCAAAGAGTGTTTAATGACTAGTTAAGTTTGCTAATGTCCTCACCTCATTTGAGAAAGTACAGAGATACTGCATAACTTTAGCTGATTTAAGAAACTTAACTTTAAAGATTTCTTTTTTAAAAGGCATTAATGCTTTGTAATTCTGAAATATTGGAAATGTTTTATTTCTTGTATGGCAGTTACATGAATGTTAATTTTGTGATAATTTCATTTTTGTTGTGTGCAATTTTCTGTATGTATATTGAACTTCAATATTTTTTAATTAGGAGAAATTTACAAACAGAATAAAAATATAATTAGTAGTTTCCAGACTGGTGAAGGGGAAAAACAAAGGAATATTTTAAAATTGCTAAGCCAACAGAGGTAGGAAATGTGGGATTAAAAAAACAGAAGCAAACGAAAAATGTTTAATAAATAGCACAAAATAAGATGGAAGGAATTAATCCAAAGAGATCAATGCTCACAATAAATATAAAATTAAGTAATCTACTAAAAGGCAGTACTATATATTGAATTTTCTAAAAACAAGCAACCAAAATACCCCGCTATATAATCTTTAGAAAATGAACACTTAAAACAAATTAACAGAGAAAAATTAAAAACAAAAATTTAGTGAAAAAAATCACTAAACCTCTTTTTATCTGATTTAGCAATACTAATATTGGGGGGGGAAGAATTTAAGGCAAAAACATTGGACAGGACAAAAGAGTTCCAAGAAAAATTAATATTTTTTTTAAACAAACTTTTTAAAAAACTGTTAGATCAAATAGTAAAGAGAAAGTTGGATAAAATTTAAATAGCATGATCAAAAAGCTTCTTATTAAATAATTATGTTCCCAACAGAAAACATGCCCATCTTTATACCATATATTGAATATCTATAAAAATTTGTCAGGGACTATGTCATAAAGAAGACTCAATAAATATTAAAGAATAACCCCCACAAACTGATTCACTTTGTTATAAAGCAGAAACTAACACACCAGTGTAAAGGGATTATACTCCAATAAAGATGTTAAAAAAAAAAAAGAATCACCCCCACAGAGTCCAGGTTCCCTGACCACCATGGAATTGAGTGAGAATGAAACAGAAAAAAGGGTCAGCTTAAAATTTACAAAAACAATTATTCTAACAGTAATAACCACCCTCTACCACTGTCTGGCACACAAAAACAGAATCTAATCAGTTCATGGGTTAAAGAAATAATGATGTAAATTTTAAACTATATACCAATATAATAATGCTTATCAAATATCTTTTGTAAAGTTATATTTTAAAAAACAAGGTGAATTAAAATAAAAAGACTTTTGTTGAAATCAAGGGTCAAGAGGGTAGTGGGGGGATGGAATAAGTCCAAAGAAAGAAGATGAATGGAATATACACAGAAAAAGAAGAAAAAAAATAATGAAATGGGTAAAGAAAAATGATCAGCAAACCCAAAATTACATAGGAAAAAATGACTAATAAATTAGACAAATCTCTAACTACTACTACATGAAAAATTATTCATAGCAAAATTATTAATCAAGATGAAGAGAAACACAATATAATCCTTAAAGGAACACTGCACTGAGAAATTCTCACAACCATGAATGTGTGTACCTCTGACAACATCACTTCAAATACAAAAGCAAAAATACTTAAAAGCAGAAATTGATAGATCTCAATCACAGTGGAGGTATTTTTTAAACAAACATCTCACAAAAGCTGTAGCTCAAAAATTATAATACAGGTGTTTTGTTTTTAATTTTTAATTTTAGGGTGTTTTTCTGGGCAGGGTGTGTGTGTGTGTGTGTGTGTGTGTGTGTGTGTGTGTGTGTGTGTGTGTGTGTGTGTGTGTGTGTGTGTGTGTGTGTGTGTGTGTGTGTGTTTGCTTTTAATTAATAGGGAACTTTAATTAACAGTTTCTATAAAAACACTGCAAATTAGCCATACACAGACATAGAAAAATTAACCAAAGAAAGCAAAGAGAAAACCCTAAAGCAGAAGCAGATAGATAGACAGATATAGACAGACAGACAGATAGATAGAGCAACACTAGTTGTAATTTTGGAGAAGGATGGAAATTAGATTTTGACTGGATACAGGAGGGCTTTAACCCTTATCCACGATATTGCCTTTGTTTAAAAATAAAACCCTAAAGCAAATATGTAGAAGTGCTAAAATTCATTAAATAGCAACATTAATTTTAAGTGCATTCCTTACATCATTTTCTATGCACTACTTATGTTTGAATTTTCTAAAACAAATAAAACAAACACATGAGTAATTGTGGCTTCTGCTATATTTACATGAAATGAGCATTACTGAGACTTATTTTTTAAAAGTGCTCCAGAGTAAAGAACAAAGTATGTATTTTTTAAAAGCAAGGATAGTTCCAAATACAATAATTAACTGAGTAGGATGATGAGATCCTACAGCTGCAGTCATGCAGTGTGGATGTCTATACTCGGGTAGTTATGACACTACAGTATCTGTACACAGTCTCATTTCTGGATCCCATTCAGCTACTTGGGAATATGGTATCAGGGTTCACTGCCTAAGACAAGATGTTACAGAAGCTGAGCAGGGTGTAAGTATTTGGTCCCACCTCTACCAGTACTGTATCCTGCTTATCAGAATACCAAGCATAAATCCAGTATGTGTTGGGTGAACCATTATTTCTTCATGGTCAATCTTGATGCTTCAGGAGAGGCTCACACCACATTCAGCTCCCAAGGCTGAACACCTGACCTGGGTATAACCAATCAGAGTGTCATGTTCCCTCATACACACCGACTGGTTTATGGATATGCAAATGACTCAGGCTATGTCAATCAAAGCTTTCCCCAGGACTGCTGTTGAAACTGTCAAGGAAGAGGAAACCTATCTGGAAATCATGAGTACCAAAAGTTTATGTATAGTTGAAGCTTGTGGTGATCATCTTCTACCATCTAGGAAGCATCACTAGGAAAGAGAGAGGGGAGAGGATTAAACAGAGGGATGAGAGAGGAGAAGAAGTCCAATGTCCCCTTGTACTTTTCTGATAAATGAGCACTGAGTCTCATTTTAACTTAAACTAGTTTTCATGAGTTTTTGTTACGAGTAAAAGGTTCCTGACCCTATTATTCCAGCCACAAGAATCAGACCAAAACTCAAGAATTTTCATGGCTAATGAATGCACTGATGCAGAAGCAGGCTGACATTCCCATGGCGGTGATAGATTTTTCAGGGTCATACCTGTTTAACTTTGTGATCAGCGGCATAGAACTCTAAGACAGCTAGCAGGATGAAAGTGCAACCTGTGGCAGTGGAACTGGGATATTCAATTGCGTGAACTACCTACCCTGCATATTAGATCCACAGTCTCATTCTCACTAGGACAAGCTTAGATCCTCAGCCCAGAACTGAGACACAAACCCTCTGGCACACTACTGTCCTGCAGAACCTATAAAACCAGCATGGAAAAAGCCAGTGGAGGAAGGGAAATGACCATACTCAACAGTCAACTTTCTTTATGTGTGAATATAAGGGAAAGGACAGAATGACCTACAAAATTCTACTCTTTATAGGAAGCATCTTCTAGGAGGAGTGAGATTACCTGAAACCATGAGAGTAACCTTGATGTCCCAAAGGCATGTCAAATGAAATTTGCTTAAAATAAAATCTGTCATTCTCTGTTACAAACATGACCCCTCCCCCAAACTCGTCCTGTATTTACCACACAATGAAGTGGGTAAACTACAATCCCTTTACAGCCAGTACCTAATCTATCTTTGGAAGAAAATACTTGATAAACACTGAGTAAAAGGCGATGCTTCCCCACCCTTTCACCTGCTGTCCCAGGGTCACAAGGGGCTGGGTGTCAGTAAGCACCAAGGGTTCAGAGAATAAGGAACAAGCACTCTGCCTGTGTGTGGGAGAGGCCATGGGGGAGTATGTGTTTTGCAAGAACCAGTGAAAGGAACAGTTTCACATATGGATAAATATTGTGTTAAAAATCCACAGCACTATAGAAGAAAGTGTGTAGACTCAAGAAATCATGAGAACTTAGAGCGTCATGAAATCTTGGAAATACTGGGCGACTTTAAAACTTCCACAAGTTAGGAAAGTGGGCTCAAGGCACTTTTCTGATTCTCAAGGAGCTAGGAGACTCCACCTGACAAAAGGCTACCCTGCTCTTTAAATGATGCCATCGTCCTTTGGCATGCTCAAGGCATCCTCAGTTTCGCTCTCTTGCTCACCACTCATATTCTACCCATCTATCTTCTTCCATGTGCCTTCTAAATGTCTCTCGCCATCCTTCCCTCAAAGCTCTTTCCTCCCCACAAACTCTTCTTCTTGTAGTCTCCATCTTTGTTTAGTTCTACTCTCTACCCAGCCCCCAAACAGAAAACTCAATGACTCCTTATATCCTTCTTTCCTTACAACCCCTGGTCAGCACGCTGTCTCTAGTCTCCTGAATGTTAGTCCTGCTTCATCTCCACTTCTACCATGCTAGTCCAAGCTTCCACCAACTCTTAACTAGAAATTGCCTTCTTCCAATCTTCTTCATCCTTACTACAGGGCCACCAAAATGATTTTTCTAAAATACATATTTTATCTTGACCCACACTTGCTTAAAACTCATGGATGCTTTCCCATTGCTTTTATCATAAAGCCCACACTCAGCATGTCATAGAGTCTCATCCCATGCCACTCCCCTCTATACTTCACCAGCCAGACTGAACCATTTGCAGTTCCCAGAACACAGTCCTTCACATTTTCTACTTGTGGTTCCTTTTGCTGCCCCCTCCTGCCTCCTGGACAGTTTCTACTCCTCTTCACAGGCATGACCTCCTCTGTGAAGTTTCTCCAAATACAGCTCAGCACTTTTCTTCTGTACACTTGCATCACTCCATGTATGTCTTTGTCTTGACTTCTTTCACTGTGAGTTATAATTCCACTTACACAAATTTCCATGAGCATTTTGAGAGCAGGGAATCATCTCTAAGTCTCCATCCCTCAGGCATAAAAGGAAATAAAATCCACCTCAAAGGGCTATTGTGAAAACAAAGAAAATTCATGAATATATGGTATTTGGTCAGGGCCTAGAATATAATATTTTTTGCAAATATTATTTCTCTTCTCTTTTCTGTACTCCTATCTCCCACATATACCCAGAAACTAGCCTACAGCCTAGAAACTCCTCATTAAATGTTTTCTGAATGATGCCCCCAAAGTTAACGTTATCTAGTGCTTTATAGTTTGCAGAATGCTTTTACTCACATTAGTTGAGTTTATCACCAGTATAAGCATATCTCTTTTCTTCACCGACCACATCCAATCAACGTCTCTCCCCCTAACAATTATATTTATGACTTCTGGAAACCACCGCCCTTCTCTCTGTCTCTTCTGCCACAAATCTGCTATATCCCTTTCACTGGAAGCTGAAAATGTTATCACTTAGCTTTAAAACTTGCTCCCCTTGGAGTAGTACCCACACATATTAACCGAAGTGTTTAATCAAATATGCACTATTGTGTCACATCCCTGCCTGAAAGCTTCACTGGCTCCCCAGAGCTCTCTGGGTAAAATTGGGACTTCTTGGCAAGGCTTACAAGGCCCTTCGTGGCCTGGTTCCTAAATGTACCTCCAGCCACATACCCTGCCATGAATGTTCTTTCTGTGATCAAATCCTACCAAATCTCTTAAAGTTTTCCACATAAACAAGGTGGTGGTTTCAGGTTCCCCCTGCTTTCTCTCATGCTAGGATCTCCATCTAAATAATCCTTCTTTTCTACCTTAGCATGACGACACTAATTCAATCACAGCTCAGGTACCATGTCCAGAGGAAGTTTTCCTGGACACTCAGACTGAGCAAAATATCCCTATAGAACCCAGACCATATCCCATATGATTCATACCAAATTATATTGAAGCCATCCTCGTATGTATCTGAATGCCCAATACACATTAAACTGGTAAGGAGAGAGGATTATATTGATGTATAACCACAGTGCTAGGCAAAGAGCCCAGAAAGAGTAAATGCTCAATAAAGTGTTGTTAAACTGAATGGAACGGAGTTAAATTCCATAAGGAGCATGATACTGTGATCACCCAGATTTCATACAAGAGGAAACCGAGGCTCAGAGAAGTTACAGAGTAAATCAACCGCAGTCTTGGAGCTTGTAAGTGATGGAGCTGTGCTTAAAACCCAGGTCCTCTTATTCCAAAGTCTGTGCTATTTTAATATAGCAGATGCCTCTGAGAAACAGGATATTTCAGTATTCTCTCTATTTGCAGGATTTCACTCTGATCTGGAAGTCACTTAATCAGTTTGCAATCAGTTTCTTTATCTATAATTCAGTGATTAAAATTTTTAAAGAGCCAGTAAGGCTAAATGATAGCTGCCAAGATAAAGAGGTAAATTGCAAACTCTCACGTTGGATTTGCTCTAGAATATTGGTGTTGTCACGCAGATAACTGTAAAGCATCTGCCTGTGGAAAAATCCGTCGCGATTTATCGAAGTAAAAAACATCATCCAAACGCAGAAGTTTCCCCACAGCTAGCCAGACAGCTCATGACTTCCCGGCCCTGCAAGTGGCAAAATCTTTCAGAGGCTGCAAAAACACGAAGAGGAACCCTTTGGTGTAACTGAGCAGAGGGTTACAAATGGATTCATCAGAGGAAATTGCTAAAACGTCTACAGGTGTGAGAGGTTCCATATGTTCAGTCTATTCAGCAATCCATTGGGAAAAAAATTAAGTTCTCAGAGTGAAGGCAGCTTGCACCCACTCCACAGATGATGCAAGGGGAGAGAGGAGACACCCGGACCTAATTATGTTACTTTCAGCAGAGCTGCATCTGGAGTGACTTCTCAAGTGTAAAGATAACAGAAAGTGTGAGATAAGGAGGGAACTGGGATGGCTTAACGGGATATCACAGCGGCCTTGTGGAACGCTGGGCCCTCAGAAGTGCCTTACACAGAGCTTTTGGAGATTTCACAACAAACTTGAGTAAAAAACACTGGGTATTCCAGAGTGTCTTTACCCATGTGTTGGCTGAAAAGGATGATTCCACGCTGTTATTTCTTTACTTTCCCATGCTTAACCCCTTTCTTTTTAAGTATATTACTTAGATCATAGATCAGAAAATACCACCCAACAATCAAGAGGGGTTCCAAGGGTGGATAGAATTTTCCCTACCTTCTCTGACATCTTTCACAGTGACTTGTGCACCCTGCTATTATTGAAATCTAGACCAGAGGTCAACACACTTTTTCTGCCAAGTCCCAGAGAGTAAATATCCTAGGCCTTGAGGGCCTGATCATCTCTCACACTTCCCACCTCTGTCTGGCAGTGAGAAAGTTGTCAAAGACATGAGGCCATGAGTGAGCATGGCTGTGGTTCTGATAAATCTTTATTTACAACAGTGGTCCACAGGCCAGATTTGCCTCACAGGCTGTGGTTCTGATCTAGACCCCAGGGCTAGATAGGAGGTGTTTCTATCCAATCCTCCGTGCCATGGCTTCTTCTGGTTAAATTCTCAGCTTCAAATCGGTTGCTTATTTGTATGCTTTCTGGCTCATTCACGGAAGTGCCGAGAAAATGACAACTTGCTAACAGTCACAGCAAGAATAATGATATATGTGGAAACACTTCAGAAAATCTTACAAATGTAGGGCGTTACTATTAGCACAAACAGATCCAACCAGATTTGACTGGAGTTCATTCATTCACTGTTCAATCCATAAGCCTTCTTTCTAAGTATATGTCAGAGACCAGGTACTGTGTAAAACCCCAAAGATACAAAGGAAAATAGAAGACCCCTTCTTTTAAAGTGCTTTGCTCTGGTACAAAAAGCCAGGACAGTGTAGTGCCACGGGCCCAACAACATAGCCAGAAAATGTTCTAGAATATCCCAGATGCACTTTCTTTTCTTGGCCTCTCTGTCACACACACATCCTCTTCCCCCTGCCCTGCAGCCTTTCTTCTATTAAGACTAGTTAGTCCAACAGGCTGAAGATCAGTACTCCAGGGAAGGAGAAAACAAAGAAATTGCTCAGTTTTTTAAATCCACAGTGAAATGACTGTCTTGAAAGCTAAATTTCAAGCAGAAGAAAACTAACTATAAAAGTTTGGTTATTTTTTCCTGAAATCAAGAACAAATGCTTGGAAGGTTAACTCTAGAGATGGAAGGATGAATATTTGACATAAGGGAAGTGTTTGCCCTCTCGATGCTTGGAAAGAAGTTCAAGTAAGATGAATGTTCCCCCATCATCGGAATAGGGCTGACAGAGAAAGGTGGTGAGTTACAGCAGTTGTTTGAAGAAAGGAGGGCATGTCTGTGGAGACCAGGGATAAAGGTGGGGAGGGAGAAGAGGAAAGGAGAGGCAAGGAGATACGATGGAAAGTCGAAGAGAGGAAACAACAGGCTGTGCTCTGAATCTTTTATATGCTGTTTGTTGCAGGCAGTATTGAATTGGGGGGCTACCTTTGTGATCCCATAGATCTCACCTTAGGCCTGCATCTGAGTCTTATTTTTTCAGCATCACCTTATCATCATGTCCGTCTCAAACTTCAACTGATCTATCATCCTGGCTCAATCTTTGGCTGGATTTACAAGCCTAGAGCTAGGTCAGGTCCTTAATAAGAAGTGAACATCGTTTGCAAGCTGGAACTAGATTTCACATTTTGGCTGCAATCTTGGGGGTGGGAGAAAGGGAAGTGCTTTTCAGTTGGGGTGGAGTGCATGATTGCTGGATTACAGCACAGAATATATATCTTCTGGTGACTTCCCAGCTGCAGACTCCTGGCTGCAATTAGAAACCTATACGTCTAGTCATTTTATCATTTTTATACATTTAGGAGCTCAAATGTTTGCTCTAGCAGGCTGCAGCTGGCTTGCTGTCAACTCCCAGCTGTTGTTTAGCTGAAACGCCACAGCTAAAATTGTGGGCAAATATGACCGGAAACCAAATTGGGAGCTGAATAAAAATGTTCAGGATTAGTGAACGATGTTTAGTGCTCTCATTCTTTGCTTCGACCAGGTGAAACTCACTCATTTAGAAGAAAGTAGAGGAGGGGAACTTGAAACTCATCCAGAAACTTTTGAAAATCCTTTATATGAAACAAACTGGCTCTGCAAACTAGTGTCCTCTCAGTGATTATTCAAGTCTAACATGTGCCATCCCATTAGGCAGGTTTCTGGTTTTTCTCACTTTCCTGGGGTTACCAGTTCAGAGACTTAATTCCAAACAAATAAGTTCAGCTGCTTAGAGAAAGAATGCATTCAATATACAATATTTAGGGTAGTGTTGTTGGATGAGTCTTTGGAGAACTGCAGGAAAAATCATATTAATCCGGTGGTTAGGTCCTTTACAGATGAGATGGAGGGGCTACCTAAATGCATTAGCCTTGCACTCTGGCATGGGTCTGGGATTCCTTGCTAACTGAGCCTTCATCTCCCTTTAGACTGAACTTTCCTTTAAAAAAAAAGTTAAGAGGCCTTTCCTATTCAAATTTTTAGCTTATGTCATTAACAAGGGCTTCTGGGTTTCTAAAAAGTCTTTATGAAGGGCTTCCCTGGTGGTGCAGTGGTTGAGAGTCCGCCTGCCGATGCAGGGGACGCGGGTTCGTACCCCAGTCCGGGACGATCCCACATGCCATGGAGCGGCTGGGCCCGTGAGCCATGGCCGCTGAGCCTGCGCGTCCGGAGCCTGTGCTCCGCAACGGGAGAGGCCACAACACTGAGAGGCCCACGTACCGCAAAAAAAAAAAAAAAAAAAAAAAAAGTATTTATGGGACCCATATTCTTCATCCATCCAGCTTAGTACAAAATGTCCCTGATAAGTCCATAATGTCACATCATTTATTATTATTTCCATCATCATTCTGTTCCCAGGCAATGGTGTCAATGCACTGGCAGAACCACAGGACTGGGACTTCACTTCAGCTGTCCTGGGGCTGAGGACCAGCTGCCTTTGGAGGAAGGAAGCTCCTTTTTCAAGTAAAGAGCTATAACAGGAAGGGAGACGATTTTAGGTGGAGTAAATGTGTTTCTGGATAAATGTTGCACCTTGTTGCCATCCCCTTGTGACCTGACCTTTCCACTCTTTCATTTCTGATTATAGAATACCCTCTGGTGACAGTTCTGAAAGGTCAGGAAGGACTACAAATCAGAGCAAGAAAGAGCAGGCAGCCCCAAGGGCTAGAAGAGTGGTTAAAACCACAGAGCACAGGGCATCTACAGATCCTGGCCAGTTCCATGGAAGGAGTGTGCACTATTATTTGAGTCCTATGGGCTGAAATGAAATGAAGATAAACATCTAGAAGGTTATGTGAAGAGAAAATATGGAAAGCTATAAAGGTAGGCTTTCTAGACTTGAGCTGGGAACTCGACCACCCAGTAAAGATGTCAAAGGTCACCAGCATTCAATGTGCAGTAGCCAAGTTGAATAAAAGTACACAGGAAGGAGTAGGGTCAATAGAGACAGGCAGAGCTGAGACCCAAGTACCCACAGGCAGGGAGACATAAAGAGAGAAAAAGAATGTTTGAATTCCAAATGACACATGGAGATGTATTGTATTGACCAACATCTCACTTATAGGAATGAAGTTGAAAACAAATTGTCATAAAGATTCCAAATAATATTAAAAATGTATTCTCATAGCTATCCTCAAGTTCTTTACTCATAACAACTATATTCGCCATATATTTATCACTTTCATTCGTGCAGCAAACAGTTGCTGCATGCCCACTCTGGGAAACTGACTGTGCTAGGTGCCTGGGTTACAAAGTTGAATGAGACAGAGTTCATGTCTAAGAGTCTCACCATCCTGCCAGTGAGGGAAACATACACATGACCATAATGAAATGTGAGAGCAATTATGATGATGTGAGTAACAAAGCACAGGTAGTGAATAAGGACTATTACCTAAGTAGGGGATTGAGGAAGTGGAATGCGTTAAGAAAGATGTTAAAGAGTCATGTAAATCCTGGGCCTAGAAGGGTATGGAAATATAAGGGAAAAAATGGGGAGAAGGCAAACTGGTTAGAAGAAACAGTATAAGCAAAGAAAGACAGACCTCCAAATCCACAGAGTAGATCAGGAGTGGTGAATAATAACATGCCCTTATGGAGGATGTATAATGTGCATTACATTATATGAAGAACTCTGTATATTTTATCTTCATTTAACATTTGGCACAAAAATGGCAGGCAGCAATTATATAATTACCTCCAAATTAAAGATGAGGAGGCTAAGGTGTATAGAGGTTAAGCACTTTACTAGCTCACATACCTAGTAAATAGAAAAGCCTAGATTTGAACCCAGGGAAGTGTGACGCTGGTGCTCAGCTCTTAGCTGCTATGCAATTCTGCCTTCCTGAGGGTCTAATATATGGGGGCGGGGGGAAGGGGAAGGAGGAAATGAAGCCAAGGTTTGTGAAGAGCTTTGTGTGTGATTCCAAGTTTTAGACCTATCAGCCAGGGCTGCTCAAGGGTAATTCTATAGACTACCTGCATCAGAACCACTTGGGGAAGGGGTTACTGTGCAGATCCTCAGGCCTCCCTCAAATCTCCTGAATCCTACCTTTGGGAGGAAGCCCAGGAAGCCAGTAGTGTTGCAGAAACACTACTGAGGGATCTGAGGGAAAGTTTGAGAAACAGTAGGTTAGGTCAGGACTTCCCCAATCTGAGGATGTACCAAACTACACAGGAACCTTGGTAAATACACAGAGTCCTGGGATTCAGATTCTTTCAATAGGTCTGGGTTAGGCTCATGAATATTCATATTAAGCCTATGGGTTGATGACCATTAAACAAGGGAGTAATGCATTAATATCTGTGTTTTAGGATCAAAGGAAAATAACTTCTGGTGGAAAGACAGAATGGAAAACCAGGGGCAAAAAACCCCAGCTGATTAGAAGAGTGGTATTAAAATTTAAGCAATAGACGGGGAAAATTTAAACCAGGCAAGAATTAAAATGAAAGAAAGGATATGAAAGAGGTAGAATCACTAAGGCTTGATAATTAATTAAAATAGGGGTAATGGAAAGAAGGAGTTGAAAATGACACTAAGGTTTCCAAGTTCGATTCATGGATATAGGCTAATGCCGTCAGGAGATGGGAACGCATTCAGTAGAGGTCAGGCAGCATAAGGCATTTTGTAAATACTACCTTGTATTTAATAGATGTTATTATGAACCAGAAATCATGCAAGACCTTGAGAGAACGAAGGTGAAGAGTTCCTACTCTTCCTCGCTTGAGGAGAGGGCAGACAGACAGATAAACAGGTGAGATTGATGTGTCCACAGCACAATGGGAGCTCAGAAGAGGAGACTGAGGCAGGCTGGAGGTTCAAGGGGGTGTTTCCAGGGGAAGAATCTTTAATATTATTCTGAGTCTCATAAAGGTAAGGAAATCTTCTCTGATGAGTTTAGGGTTAGAAGTATCAGACTGATAGATCCTGAGCAGGAGATTCCGGTTCCTAACACTCCCTTAGGGAAGACATTATTACCATTGCTTGACAGATAAGGAAACAGAGATACATTCATGATACTCAATGTCAGCTGAGTTAGATGGACTGATTTCTGTCTCCAAAGCCATACTCTCTCATAGAGAAAGCAGATTTGCATTTTAGATATTTTCAGGTAGAGATAGGTAAGAGAGAACTTGGTTGAGATGGAAAGACAGTTGGGTGTATGTATCTGGTACTTAAAATAAAGCTCCTGGCTGAAGGGAGACGTTTTGAAGTCACCTTCATAGAAGTCAAGTTCAAATAGACAGGTATTAATTGGGTATCTTTGTGCCAGGCTCTGTAAAGATGTGATATAAGTATAAAGATAAGATCTAATCTCTGCCGGTGAAAAGTGACTAGTCAGGAGTTCTTAACTTGAGGTTCATGGAGTGCCCATGTTGGGTAATAGACTCCAGAAGTTTTGTGTATAAAAATGCTTCTGTATATGCATTTATCTTGGGTGAGATGATTTCATCAGATCCTCAAAGAGATCCAAGATCCAAAAGAAATTAAGGACCACAGATTTAAGATGTGACAGTGTGAAAAATAATAATATATGTTTCTCGTTCATGCATTGTAATAGATTACAAAAAATTGCACATATACTTGTGAGTTGTTTGTGCCATCTTGCATGAAAATGAATGTCAAATATTAAAGAGCAAAATCTGTGACTTCAGCAAGTTTACTGAAGGGGCACCGTTAACATCTTGATGGCTTCTCAAAGACATACTCTTACAGTTTTGTTCAACCTGGAAGTTAAAACAGTGAATTATAAATCCTCTTTGGCAAAGCAGTAGAGAAGAGGCAAATGAAACAGAGAACCGAAACAGAGCTACATAGAAATGATGGGAAAATAGACAATTCCATAAAGAAAGGAATGGAAATTTTACAGAGCAGAATGAAGGACAGAAAAAATTGTCCTTGGATATAAAATTAAAACTTTAAACTTAAAAAATAAGATTTTTTAGCAATTGCCAATTAAGGGAATAAGAATTATATTTTTTGAGTATGAATTGTTCAAATGGAGTAAACAATAATTGAGTATGTCTTATGTGTCAGGCACTATTGTTAGCAGTTTACATGGATTTCTCTCTCTTTTTTTTTTGGCCGTGCCACACGGCTTGTGGGATCTTAGTTCCCAGACCAGAGGTTGAACCTGGGCACAGAGTCCTAACCACTGGACCGCCAGGGAATTCCCATGGATTTTTCTCTTTAAATCCTCACAACTACACTTGAAAATAAGAACTTAATTTGTTTCAATATTCTCCGAGAGTACACTGAGGCACAGATGGTTTAAAGAGCATGCCCAAAGTTACCCAGCTAGGAGGTGAAACAACTAGGATTTGTACCCAGAATGATGACTCTAGAGCCTACATTTGCTCTACCACATCCCTGTACTACAAGCCCTACAACAAAAATGGCACAGAGCGAAGCAGCATCAATCCATGAATGATCTAGATCAGCAGTCCCCAACCTTTTTGGCATTAGGGACCGGTTTCATGGAAGACAATTTTTCCACAGACCGGGGGCGGGGTGCAGGCGGATAGTTCAGGCGGTAATGTGAGCGATGGGGAGAGGCAGATGAAGCTTTGCTCACTCATCCACCACTCACCTCCTGCTGTGCGGCCCGGTTCCTAACAGGCCACAGACCAGTACTGGTCCGAGGCCCTGGGGTTGGGCACCCCTCATCTAGATGATACCAGAATCTAAGGGCATAGAGCATCCTCGAAGCTGTCATGACTCAAAGTGTAGTCTGTGGGCCTGTAACATCAGCATCACCTGAAGTTTGTTAGGTCTCACCCCAGACCCACTGAATTCAAATCTGCATTTTAACAAAATCCCCAGCCATCTTAGGGTAAAGCTTGAGGAGCACTACTCAAAGCCATATCTGAATAAGAAGAGGCATTAACAAACTCTTTCCGTCAAGAGCCAGTTAGTAAATATTTGAAGCTTTGAGGGCAATACAGTCTCTGTTACAACTCTTCAGCTCTGCTATTGCAGGGCAAAAGCAAACACAGACAGTATCTAAACAAACGGGTACGGCTATGCTCCAATAAAACTGGATTTATGAACACTAAAATTTAAGCTTCATATAATTTTCACATATCACAAAATATTCTTCTTATTCCAATTGTTTTCAATCCTGTAAAAAATGTAAAAACTATTCTCAGCTTGTGGGCTACACAAAACCAAATTATGGGTCAGATTTGGCCCTTGAACCAGAGTTCATCAGCCCTATACAATAAAACTGTATGTTACATGATAAACTGTATTTAGCTTTCATTCTATATGCAGATTTCATTCATACAAAATTGATTCTAACTCTGTCTTTACATTGACTCTGTCTCTGAATTCTTTAGAGAATTCAATAACCCCTTCAGGTAGCTTTCTAGAGCACAAATGACATAAACCAAGAATTGCAGAGAGATTCCTTTATCCAGAACATACAGGTAAGTAGGGAATGGCTTCCAAGGTTTAAGCACGGCATCACTTTCTTCCCTCGAATTCTGTCCTCCTGTGTTCTTGTTAATTTGTCACCAGAAAAGATAGCCTTTTCTAGTGCTTCCAGATTAAAGGTGCAATTTCCTAGAGTATATTCATCATTAAACAGACACACATGCACACAGTGGACGAAAACTACAGATGCTCCATAGTTTCTGTTATAACAAAGTTTAAATCTTCAGCATGGTGTGGTGGAAAGATTTTAAATCTTAGACCCAAACAGACGTGGACCTGAGCACTTCTTTCTCACTTATTAACTATGTTACCTTGGCAAATATAACCAAGCTTATCAATTCTAATATTCTATTCTATAAATGGTGACATAGTGCTATCCCCTCTTTTTCTTATGTTATCTGTCGTGTGTAAATATCAAAGGAGAACACACTGAAAAGCCACATTTAGTCATTAAAACCCTGCTTAAACCGTGTCTAATGTCTTTCCACTGCCCTTAAAATAAAACCCAAACTCCTTCCCATGACCCATAAGCTACTGCCTGGCAGCCCTTGCCTCCCACTCCAACCTCCGATCATGCCCTTTTCCCTTTCGCCTGCTGTAGTGTGTACTGTGGTACTTCACCCAGATCCCCCTTTCAGCACTGAGGCCGTCATGCCCCCAGATGATGGGAGTCTTGGTGGCTGACAGCTCTTAGTTGAGTTCTTCTCTGGGAATTATTTTCCACCCAAAACATCAACCCTATCCAAGGACGTTTCTCTTTTTTGGGAGCAACTTACAAGATCTGTCCATGCAGGAGTATAAAGGTTTGCTCCGCTAGCCTCAGGGCTCTGAAGAGTATCTCAGCTGCAGAACAATCTAAGGGACTAGCTGAGGTCTCTGTTGCTACTGCCTCAGAGTTCATTCCACTCCTCCCTTTGTCCATTCCTACTGTCTTTACTCCCCCACAGCGTGTTGATTCTGAGCACAATCACCAGTAAACTTCCTGCCCACAAAGCTCTGTCCCACAGTCCGCCTCTCAGGGAACCCAACTTAAGACACCTGCTGCTTGAAGACCACTCTTGTCTTCTTTAGTTCTTCAAACATGCTGCATTCTCTTCCCACCTCAGGGCCTCTGAACATGCTGTTCTATGAAATGGGACCGCACATGCCTGCCCTGCCTCCTCATGCTCCACATCAGTTCACATATCCCGTCCTGGGAGAGTTATTCTCCATCAGAAATCATTGCTATTAACCTCAGAACACATTTTATTTTGCATGAAGACTATGTCTGCTTTTTTCACCATTATATCCTCAATTCATAGCAAAATCCCTGGCATTTAGTAAACATTTGTTGGATACCTGGACCTAAACACATTAAAAACAATGTATCATGAAATGCTGAACTGAAATCTCAATTTTCTTGAATAGTATTATTTTCTTGTCCTTGTCCTGTACATGTTGTCATCAGGCCCAGCCAAGAGTTTGGCAGGATCATCAATATATTAGCCAACACCTCACTCAGTATGCTTTGACTGTAGTACTTGGCACAGTTCACTTTGCCTGTTACTCTGCACGTGGCCTCACCTGTGCTCTGCTCTGCTCTTTTCTAGGAGCTCTCAGAACATCCCTGAGGTTCCAAGTTAGTTGCCCAAGAGCTTTACAAGTCATAAGCAGGTGGAAACTCATGAACACAGTGGTTCTAAGGAAGGTGTGAGGGTGTGGAGAAAGGAAGGCAGATTAGAACAATCTAGGAAACTTTTCAAACTTTTTCAGTTACCTCCAGTGATTCTTATCTGGTCTCATGGAAAGCTTTGAAAATGTTCTCAGAGCAACTTTATAGCATACATTTTGATTGAGTACCACAGTCACAGAGTCTGGAGGAAATAGACCCTAAAAGAGGGGAGAAATGTTTTGGAAGTTCTTGACAAGATATGGAATAAATTGATAACAGGCTGTCCTTTCAATGCATCTCCTACTCAGGCAATAGCATATCAGTGTGCCATGGGGAGTGATCTTGCTGGAAGATGCAGAAGCAAACCAGTTTCTATCTTAACTTGCCCATGCCTCCTTAAGAATAAATTCGGGGGGCTTTCCCGGTGGCGCAGTGGTTGAGAGTCTGCCTGCCAATGCAGGGGACACGGGTTCGTGCCCCGGTCCGGGAGGATCCCAAATGCCGCACGCGGAGCAGCTGGGCCCATGAAAATGATCCCTTCCATTTTCAATTTGGGAAAATATTGTTTCCTTACTTTTGCCTAATCAAAAAGTGGCATGGGCATCATCAGATACATGTTAACAAGAACTTCTGTACAGATGAAAATGAATCATTACTCTCCTCTGTGGTTCTTTCCACCTGGGACTCCCCTGGAAGTTACACAGGGGCTGGTTCTACACCCTCCATCTCCTCTCTCATCTCACCTCACGATTTCTGCCCAGATCCTGTGCACTCTTGCAATTACAGGTTCTCAGTTACACTTGCTACTTGCTGGAAGGGACAGAACGTGTGTTTCCTCTCTTGGCAGCTGTTCAAGCCAGATGTTCTACTGGCAGGCTGCGATTGGCTGGCAAATAAAGGAGAGTGGCTCTTCATGGATAGATAAGTGGAAAGATGTAAATAAACCCATTTCAGCACTGAATCAGCAGGTCCTCGTTAACCTGATTGGAAATGTCCTTCAAATTTCCACTGGAAAACAAGGAGGACATTTTCACGAGATTGTTTAGCTGAATCCCGACTGCTCCCTCTCTGGCTAAGATAGCAAGAAGCTTCATTTGGAGACATCATCACAGGATTCAAGATGAGCTGGGATTCACTGAAGCTGCATCTGCATTGGTAAGCAATAATTGTAGGGATGCAGAAGTTTGTTTATTTTCACAGCTACATGTTTGTATCTGGAAAACCAGTGAAACTTTTCTGTAATCACTTTTGAGAGGCACTTGAACCATTCCATCTGCCCAAATCTTTCCATTGTGTTTCTCAGTCAGTGACAATGACAGTGATTAAGGCAGAATTACTCAGCCACCAACTTTTCCCCGTGCCTCCTTGGGGCAAGCGTGAAACAGGAAACAAATTTTGGCTTAGCTGCTGAAGCTTTGTGGAACGGTTAAGACTATTTCAAATAAGATGATTGATTAAAAAACTCTGGTCAAGGTGGACTGTTATTAGACCTAGTGCAGATGTCCTGGGTCACAAGAACTGGCCCACATGACACAAGGGTCGAAAAATATGCCATAGATAAAACAAAACTCTTTTCCCCTTTTTCTTCTTCTCATATTAGAGAGGTAATAAAAATCCGTGAAGTTTCTTTGCACTGTTACCCAATATAAAACACAAAGGGTCCAGCCTGGATTTTAGTGTAGTCTGTTTCCATTATAAATACCAAGAGTCACCAGATGAAATAGGAGGGGGAAGAAGCAGTTCATTCAGAACAGATTATGGGAAATCATTAATTTTTTTAATCCAATGTAGAGTTAATCCTTCTAAGGGATTAGACATTTATTGTGCCCTGGACTGATACCTGCAGCTACACTCCTGGGGATAAAACATGGCAGAGACCATCAATCTCCATAACTCTGGGCAGGAGTTGATAATAATAATAATTAATAACCACCTGTGTTCTCTAGCTCCCTTCAACTGGAATCTCAGAATATTTTTACTAACACAAATTCATTAAGCTTCAAACCACACCTGGGCATTCAGGAAGTGCTTGAAGGTTAGCTCTGTTATTATTTTATATTCATATTGCATCTTTCCTCCAAGGAGCTCAAAAGGATTATAAATATATTACCAAAGTAGGTTAACTCATCACAGTTATGGGTCAGGAATACATCTCTTCTTTCTTGTTGGCACAGGAGTTCCTACACTGTGAAAGGTGGGTAA
Organism: Pseudorca crassidens; assembly: GCF_039906515.1. NCBI lineage: Eukaryota > Metazoa > Chordata > Mammalia > Artiodactyla > Delphinidae > Pseudorca > Pseudorca crassidens. The sequence continues at coordinate 141,628,955 of NC_090296.1, read as the reverse complement.
GGCTGAAATTAACACTGCAGACTCTTGGACGTATCTCTAGCAGCATCTAACCGTTACTTTTTCTATTCACTGTTTAACCTTTCTAGAAGTAAACGTGACTTTCCTTCATTCCACTTATATTAAATGAGTCATTCCAGTGTAATGCAGTAAAGTTTTGAAGCAGAAAATATCTATCTGAGATGCCAAATGGGGATTTCAGTGGAGTGGACGGTGAACAAGATGACCACTGAATTTCAATCTGCAGACGGTCCCCAACTTAACAATGGTTCATCTTATGATTCTTTGACTTTATGGTGGTGTGAAAGCACTACACATTCAATAGAAAGGGTATTTCACATTTCAGATTGTGATATTTTCCTGAGCTAGAGATATTCAGTACAGTACTCTCTCTTGAGGCTGGGCAGCAGCAATGAGCCACAGCTCCTGGTCAGCCAGGCAATCACGAGGGTAAAAACTGATACACTTACAACCATGCTGTACCCATACAACTATGCTGTTTTTCAGTATAGTATTCAATAAATTACATGAGATATTCAACATTTTATTACAAAATAGTCTTTGTGCTAGAGGATTTTGCCCAACTATGGGCTAATGTAAGTGTTCTGAGCACTTTCAAGGTAGGTTAGGCTAAGCTATGATGTTAAGTAGCTTAGGGGTATTAAGTGCACTTTCTACTAAACTTTATTTTCAACTAAGATGGGTTTATCAGGATGTATCATAAGATTCGTAGTTCTAAGATGATGGTTTGGCAGAATCTGTAGAAAATATTATAATATGAAAACAGGTAATCTGCTGGACATTCATTGCATATGATAACACAAGTTCTCTATGCCCTAGGGTGCAGAGATATGACTTAATAAGAGAACCAAGAAAGTCCTGCACATGGATATCTACATATTCAGAAGAGGGCAGTAGTAAGAGCATGGGATCTGGAAAAAACCAATGTAAGTTTTATTCCCAGTGCTATAATTTACAGACTGTGTGATCCTGGGCAAGGCACATGACCTTACTAGACTTTGGCTTCCTTATCCATAAATGTGGCTTAAAATACGTACCTGAATTGTTATGGAGAGTCACTCAATGGCTCAAAATGCATCTAGCACATAATAAGTCTAGCGCATAATAAGTCCTTGATAAATGATGGCTATTGTTATTGTTAAGAAGTTCTCTAAATGTGTCAAAGGACCAAGATAGGAGAATGGCTTTTTCTTTCTTCCTCTGTCCTTCCGCTGTAATGTTCCAGTTCCATTTCACCAAAAAATATTATACTCTTTTTTTTCTTCCTCTTCATCTTTCATAATATGGACTTTGGACTGATAAATCCTACCCATTGAAAACAGTCTCCAGCACTTAATGACAGGAAAAAAAAAAAAAAAAGCAGGAATACCCAGAGTACTTTTGCCATTACAATAAGTTTCAAAGTTGGTTTCAATGTTGGTCAAAGTCCTTCACATTCTTTCTAGGCTCCAACTAGATTGCTGACCATTACTTAAATATTCCTAGCCTTTTATGACCTTTGTTCCTGCTATTCTTATGGCCTTCTAATCTCCATCTTTTAAAATCCTGCCTTGCCTTGGTGGCTCACCTCCATGTCATATAGTCCAAGAAAACTTGACTTCCATCTCCCCTTTTGCCTGCATCCATATGAGTGTATGTATCACCTTCTTCCTTGTCATATGTATTATTCATTTATAAGTATGTGTAAGTTCTACCCCTCTATGTGCTTTTTTTTGGCGGTACGCAGGCCTCTCACTGCTGTGGCCTCTCCCGTTGCGGAGCACAGGCTCCGGACACGCAGGCTCAGTGGTCATGGCTCACGGGCCCAGCCGCTCCACGGCATGTGGGATCTTCCTGGACCGGGGCACAAACCCGTGTCCCCTGCATCGGGCCCAGCCGCTCCACGGCATGTGGGATCTTCCCGGACCGGGGCACGAACCCGTGTCCCCTGCATCGGCAGGCGGACTCTCAACCACTGCGCCACCAGGGAAGGCCTCTATGTGCTTTTTAAATGAATCATATCTCATTCATCTTTGCATAGTACCAGACACAACAAAAGTCTCATGCTCATAATGGATGCTTAATGGATGTTTGTTTAACAGAATTTCATGGAATCATTTCTGCCACGAGTTCTTTTAATGAGATTTTTCTTTACAAATGTCCATTAGCCTGATAAAGATGACCACCAACCTGAACTCTGACATAAGCACTCAAAGAGGAAAACAACTTTGAATGTTGGCAACACACGACCTTCCTCATGACATTTAGAACAGACTCAGGACATGGGCACCCTCACACACTTCAAGTAAAAGTACAAGTTGGGACACTTCTCCAAGAGCAATTTGCCACAACTTAGTACAAGCAAGAAAAATGGTAAGATGCTTGACCCGGTAGTTCCCGTATGGGAATTAATCCTTAGGTAATAATTAATGGTATGGTAAAGACTGACAACAACAGCATTCATAGAACTAACTGAAATTCCAGTGACAGCATAGTGGTCAAATAAATTATTTTCCATCTTTGGAACAAAATATTTACAATCGGGTTATTAAAAATGATGTCTCAGAAGAACAGTTTTGGCATGAGGAAAAGAAACAGAGTAACACAAAGTGTGTACTACATAATCTTTTTTCTAAAAAAAAAAAAATGCAGGGAAGCTAATATATATATTATATTGCAATATTACAATATACAATATTATATGTATATATTCACTTCCATACTTTTTATATATGTGGAAACATATATGTAAATATATATGCATATGTGTATTACATACACATACAAAATGATGAAAGTTGATTCACCAAAATATTAACAGTGGTTGTCCCACAGAAGTGAAACTATAGGCACTCAGGTTTTCTTTTTTACTTAATTTTTATTTATTGAAAATCAAAGCTAAGGGAAAGAGAGACAGAAATTCACCTAAGCACCAAGCACCAAACAAGAAGGCTTTGCCTGGATCCTTAGAATGGCCCTGTGAGGTGGCTTCATTACGCCCATCACATTCAGTCCTTCCTTGAGGTCTTTCAAGCTGGGTCAAGGGTCCCTTTTCTGGGGTCCTAGAGCTAATTCCCAGGGCACAAATCTATCTTTGTGCATATAAAAAATTCAGGTGAAACCTAAATGCTACCCTATCAGGGGACAATACAAAGGACTTTATAAAGTCATTACAATGATATTTTAAAGTAATATTTCATATCATGGTGAAATACTAGATGTAGTGTTAAAGTAGGAACACTATTCAAATCTTCATAAAAGTACAACTATTTATAAAATGGGTGGAGGTAAATCTATGAAAATGTTAACTGTGATTAATCCCTTGGTGTTGGGATAATGGGTTACTTTTATTTTTGCTCATCTATATTTTCTAAATGTTCTCCAATTAGCATTTTCTCCCATTAGAATATGTATAATCAGATAAAGAAAATTTCACAAACACATACTGTAATAGCTGATTTCTTTTCATTAGATGTAACATTTTTTAATGTTAGGAAACACCTCCACTCACCACAATGTCTACCACAGTGGCTAGAGAACAGGAGGAAGTCAGTATGTATTTATTGAATAGATTACTGAGTACATGATGAATGAATAAATGAATGTATCAGTGAACCAACCAATCAGATATCAGAGAATATCTTTGCCCAATGCCATACAACCTAATAAGTAGTAAGAGAACTTACACCTTGACCAGTCTTTTAAATCTGCCTCCCTGATATAAATCCTAGTCACCTGTATTCATCTTCTGTGGCTGCCACAAAAAATTACCACAAACTTGGTTACTTAAAACAATAGAGATTTATTCTCTCGCAGTTCTGGAGGCCACAATGTCAAAATCAAGTTGGGCAGAGCTGTGTTCCTTCTCGGGGTTCTGGGGGAGAATCCGTCCTTGCCTCTTCCAGTTTCTGGTGACTCCTGGCATTCCTTGTGATCATAATCCAATATGATCTCATCTCCAGATCCTTAATTATATCTACAAAGACCCTCTTTCCAAACAATCGTGGGCTCTTAAGGTTAAGACATACACATATCTCTTTTGGCGGGTCTCCATTCAACACTATATATCACCCTTAAAATGCTCCCCAGTTTTCCTCTGTGTTCCACTCTTTAAAATAGAAGCAGTGGGATTCCCTGAAGACGGCAAAGTTTACACAGAGAAGCCACCAGCACTGTAACCCTTCTGTCCTCATCAAGGATTGGAAACATGATTTAAAAATATCAATCACAATCCACTCTGCCTTCCCCGCTTCATTTAGGCAAATTAGATTCAAGGAGGGGAGACCAAAAATTCTGTTCTCATTCAGTCTCAAGATTGATAATTCATCTTTCCTAATTCCCCCATGCCCTTCTCACATCTATTGAACACAACATTCTTTTAATAACCATGATCACTGAATTATTAGCTAAGGAATTTGCAAACCCTGCTCATTATTCCTTGGTGATGAAGGGAACAGCCATAAACATGAACATGCAATTTAGAAGAAGTAAGTACAGGAGTCTTACTAGTAAGAGTTTCAGCCCAATTCAGAATGGAAGCTTCCATCAGAATGGAAGCTGTGCTACTAAAGGGCCTGCAAAGGCTGCTAATGAGATGGTTTAAAACTTTTTACCGGACACATGAAATGATTCTCTCCTTAGTGGAGAAAAAACAAGCAAACCCACAGTGATGTCCATATAGATGTTTTCAAGCCCCTCTGTGGAAAGTGACCTGCCCCTGAAATTAACCTGAACCAAAGCAGGGAGGCCATCTGCCTGGAGTGCAGATTCTGGCAGTGAATCTGAGAAACTACACCGTCTGCTTAACTGTGTTCCTTATTCTCTAGAGGAACTCAGCAATTTGAGCTTCAGAATGCCAAAATTTTTGCAATGAACAGAGTTTCTAGATTTCCATTTTAAAAGCCAGACCTAGCACGGCTTGTGCAAAGGTCCAATTTAAGACCGCTGGAAAAAGGTGGCTAAGGCCCTGAATGCTGTGTCTAATGCTTTCTTCCCACACAGCCAGTGAAGAAATTCACAAGCAGTTTTTATCAAAGTATTTGTAGGTAGCAAGTTCCCTGCCTGTCCCCATACTCTCATGATATACTTGTGTCTGGCAGTAGGGATACAGTGATTTAAGTCACATCTTTACCCTCAAGAGTTTACAGTCTAGGGGTGGTGGTGGGGGTAGAGAAAACCTAGCAAAAAAAAAAAAAAAAAAAAAAAATCAAGGGATGTTCATAACGGTGGTATCAACAAGTGGAAATGATACGATAGGGAAACAAGTCATGAAGTCTCTCTACAGGAGTCAGAAAAGATCTTAAAAAAGAGGAAAAGCTTGAGCTGAAACTTGAAGCCTTGGCAGAATCAATGATGATATTAAGAATGTCACCATTTATTGATCACCTATCATGCACTGGACACACTGCACTCCACACAATGCATGATTATCTCAATTCACCCACACAACCACCCAACAAAAGAGTCTCAGAGTGGTCATATAGTTAGAAAATGGTAGAAGTTGAACCCAGATCTGTCTGACCCTTCATTGTATATTCTCAACTCCTATGTGGCACTGCCTTTTGAAATAGATGCTGGCAATAAGGGCTACCTATATCTATTTCTCAACTGATGGAGCAACTCAGACTTTGCAGGCAATTGACTAAAGAAAAGGAATCCCAGACGGGAAAGACTGTGTATGGACTGAGTGAGGCAGGGAGGGACTGGATGGGAGATTTCAAGCAGTGGATGCTGCAATCGTTTGATTACTATGAAACAACTTTGCCCCTAGGAGCGCATGAGAAATAATCATTCACAGTGAGTGAGCTACCCGGAAGTGCAGCCATGGGAATTTCAGTAATAAAGAGAGATGAAAACTCCTGCAAAGGGAAGGGAAAGAAAAACTGGGGCACTAAAGATTAAAAGAAGGCTTTGAAAACAATGTTAATAAATATTAAGTACACTGTGGGGGAGGGATTGTGTTTAATATATGCCCCATATATTTTATGTTTATATACACATATAGACACACATGTATGCATGAATGGTTATGGGACGCAAATATTAAATTAAAAAATCATATGGCACTTATATATATATTAAATAGTGTTTTCAACATTTATATATTGATGCAATACTCCTGTGAAATCCTAAATAAAAAATCTGTGAGGATTAATGAAATCTTAAAACAAATCCGCCTGACGTGTGTGCTTCAGGGAGACAAGTACTATATAAATACTGGATATTGTAACAAGTTCTTCTCAGATGGGGCTTGGGGATGAGTGTGGCTAGGCATAAACAGGGTGCATTGAAAATTCTTCTCTCCTAGAAGAGAGTTTGGGTGAGCAAGATGCTACTTTGGTTGATTCCTTTAGAAGCTTCTACCATTAAAGTGAAGTTCGTTAAAAACCCATTTCCAGTCCTCTGTGGGCCAGTGCAAGGGTCGCAAGTCTTCCTAGAGCAGTGGGTTTCTACTCTGGAGACACATTAAAGGTACCTGGGGCCTTAAAAAGGGCAGGGGTATGATCTGTAAGGCTCTCCTGGGGAACCCCATTTCAGGCTGAGGTCCTCTGACCTAGAATACATTTACCTAGCACACTAATCTAAAAACAAACAAACAAGAAAATAAGATCATATCATCCTTTAACCTCTTGGGCTGGAAATGTTTTTTGGGGGCACTAAACCACCAAATCTCTCACAGGGTCACAATGACAGAGATAAAACTTAGGGTTAGTAGTAGAAATAGCAAATGGCTGTGACAGAAGAGGCAGGATGGTGGGCAGACGAGAGCCCGAGAAGATGCTGGGAGCCCCATGAAGGCAGAGCTGAGCTAAAGTCAGTGATGCAGAATCAGCAGTAAGGACCCAGGAAATCCAGGGCGAAGTGTCAAGGAAAAGTTGTAGGGTAGTACAATTAATTCTGCTGGCCTACATCTTCCTTCCCTCAGCAGATTATCTCAAACTTCTCTAATAGTAAGGATCTGTTAGGATATTTGTTAATTCCCAAACAACATCTCAGACCCTCTGAATCCCAGTCTCCAAGGGAGATACCTGGGAAGCTCTATGTTCAAAAGCACCCATTTATGCTTTTTAATGCACAATTTTTCCACTTATGTCTAAGCAGCTGCAACTGATACCCAAGACAAGAAGATCAAGTTGAACTGGGAGTCCAGAATACTCCTGTATCTCTGAGTCACTCGGGCCTGACCTTGACACAAAATAGTCCACCTTTTGAGTTCTTTCCTCTACCTTCTGCAGAAGCAAGAATCTTTTGTCATCAATTTATGCTCAAGCCTTGATTCTAAATTCTTTCCTCATTTTGAAATCCTCTGGAGTTTCAAACATGTAGCAAGTCACTAGGCAATGTAGCTATGTAAGCTGATTCCAATATAAGGATTGCTTCCTAAGGAAGAAGATCAAAATTATATAATAACATCAAAGCTTAAATTGGGGCAAAATTTCATAGGATCTCAAATTTATATCCCCACGTCTGTCTTTCTTCTCACCCCAATTAAGTATAAGAACAAGAATTGAGAAATTTACTTTCAAGGTTTGATATAAGCATAGTGAATGATCTCAAATTTATATCCCCACGTCTGTCTTTCTTCTCACCCCAATTAAGTATAAGAACAAGAATTGAGAAATTTACTTTCAAGGTTTGATATAAGCATAGTGAATGAAGATTCCATTGCTACATACTTTCAGGCAAACTAAGACTACGGAGAGTAGATCTTGGGGATAAATGAACACTTGCACCAACTGTAGCTTCTGTTTCCTTCATGTATTTGAGTGCATGCTCCCTGGTCAAAATGAAATGAGACCAGAGGAAAATCAGAAGAGAAGAAAGGCAATTACTATTCATCTTACCGAATTGGCAGCAAGCTCCAAAAAATGTGAACCTTCAGTGAAAATAGTAATAATAGGTCTGATCTTCTTGAGAACAGCTCCTCGAGGCGGGCACTTTTACAGGGTGCCTATTATACTCATGTGATTATTGTATATATGTAGGCTAAAAAGGCAAAGCTATGTACCAAAATAAATGAATACAACTCAGAAAGAAGTAGAAAGTTCCACTTTTTTGGAGTCAAACTATCATTTATGAGCAAGCATACTGAGGAGTAATAGTTCACTTAGGGATATGTATGAGAATTTACTAAGCTTTTAAGGCAAAACAAAAAACAGCTTTAAGTTCATGATTAACTAATTCTGTAACATAATTAATTCATAAAGGTTTTAACTGAGCAGCGCTCAATGGGATTTTTTTTTTTTTTTTGCGGTACGCAGGCCTCCGGATGCACAGGCTCAGCGGCCATGGCTCACGGGCCCAGCCACTCCGCGGCGTGTGGGATCTTCCTGAACCGGGGCACGAACCCGCGTCCCCTGCATCGACAGGCGGACTCTCAACCACTGCGCCACCAGGGAAGCCCTCAATCGGACTTTGAGATGTCTATTTGCCTCTACCACAAATCAACTGTAATTTCCCATCTATTTTCTTACCAACCTCATTTTCCTTGTAATGCCGAACTACATATGATAGCCTACTATAAACCTAAAAATTCTCCCCATGGTCTGCAAGCTAGGATAATCAACCTGCAACAGGAACTTAGTGCTGGTGTGCCCTAGGATGAGCTCTTAACCTCTCTCTGCTTCAACGTTCTCATTTCTTAAAAGGGACAATGAGACTATGGCTCACATACAATTACTGGGAGAAACAGAAAACTGATGCAAAATGAATAGTTCAATGCCTGGCACATAAATGGAACTTACTACCACACAGCATAATATGGAATATTATATAGGACATAGTATACTAATTATGACATTGTATTTCACGTACTAAAGGTAATTATAATTATTTTTATTTTGTACATCTATTTCTTAAAGTTTTAATTTTTTTAAAGAAACCCATCCTCTAAGTGTTGGGGAAAACTGGCTTGATCTTCAGACCAATGTTTCTTCAGACTGGTCTCTAGTCGTACCAGTTGACTTCATTTCAGCCAGGCTGCTGAGCCTTGTTATTGGGTTGATTTAACTCATTTTTTAAAGTGGTAATATAAGGGGGCAGTCGATTTGCTTTCCAACAAGAAAAGCACGACTATTTTTTCTACTATTTATCTCTCATTCTTTCAACTTCTATTCCATCGGTGTTCCCTTTACACCAGACTACTCATGTGATTGAAGGCACTGAAAGTTGAAAGAGACCAAGAACCCTACGTGGACAAATCTGGTATCCCCAACTCATCCCAGACCCAGAAAATCTCAGAGAAATTAGGAAAACTGATGATCATAGTACGTGTTTCTAACATTATCCTTTTTTCTACTCTACTGGCAGAAACTAAACTTTTATTTTGAACTTGATGAAAGAGGATGATTTATATAATCCTTTGACACCCTTTAAGCCAACAAACCTGCATAATCCTGCACAATATGACTACCAGGCAGACATATCCTGCAGGTGGTCTCCAGAAGGCTTCTAATCTTACTTGGTTTCAAAACTGGTTTTAAGTCTTTCTATAAGATTTGAAGTTTGAAGCATAGTAGAGATAATGTCCCCTAGACATGATACCCTAATCATGCATTCCTGATTCTAGAATTCTCCTGAATGAGTTAAGACAAATCTTTATAATGATCCCTTTTATGTTGAGTATGCCCTGGGTGTCCCGTCCTCTTCAGAAAGTAAAGATTTCAGCTGTTGCAACTGTTCCCAGAAGGATCTTAAGTAAGGAGACTGCCACAAACCTGTTGAGTAACCCTCCTCTTCACCTGATAGAATCAAAAACCTAGTGTGTCAACTATAGCCCCATTACAAATAATAAGCTCTCTGTGCACACCCACAAAAGATCAAAGTTTCTTGCATATCTAATAGATAAAATGATTATTCTGGTTTTTCGCCTATAAGGAAGAAGTTAATTTTATAATGGAAAAACTTAACAAAAATGTATTTATTTAAGTAACAATAAATAATAGAGATGGAGCTATAGAGAGATATTTCATTCTGTCCCGTTGCACAGCTACCCAGAAAAAAAAAAAGTAATTTTGGCTTGGCTCCCCGACGAAAGGGATTTTGTCCACTTAGTTTATTAACTAGACAAAATATAGTGTGTGCTCTCTCTCTCTTTGTATATATATTTAATAAATCAGTAATGAATAGCTAATAAATGTATCAGTCTGCAGAGTGCAGGCAGTCCTTTTTTGAGACGTTCAAATGTTGCCCGTACCACCTCAGTCAACACAATAGCAAAGGTTATAAAGATCGAATATTAAAGCATTTTAGATAGGCTCAGTTTTATAAAACCAATCAGGTAAAACTGACATCCATTTAATAATGTGACAACTCCTTTCTTAAACTGAAGCATCAAAACAGTCATGAAACAGATTAAATTTTATTTGCTCTAGAGGCATGGTTTATCACAGTTCTCTCCCTGAAACATCTTTTTTTTTTTTTTTGGCCATACCACGCAGCACGTGGGATCTTAGTTCCCCAACCAGGGATCAAACCCACGCCCCCTGCATTGAAAGTGTGGAGTCTTAACCACTGGATGGCCAGGGAAATCCAGCACCCTGAAACATCTTAATCAAACTGTGGCTTTGACCAGACCTCCTCTGAACTTATTTTTATCCAGGACTCTTGTCCCAAATGTGAGATCCAGCCTACAGACTTGGATGGCAAACTGAAGAATAAACCACTCAGCTCCTGTGAGGGCTTCTCCTCTGAACACCACACTGGTAAGTTGCTCTGGAAGACACCATCACCATCACCTACTGTGCCCCAGCACTGTACAGTCCTTGGAAAGAATGCTAACAAATGGCTGGGCATAAGCCCTTTCACCGTTCAGCTGAAGAGTCAAAATTCAGCCATCGCATGCCAGGCTTGGCCAACAGATTTACAATAGCAGGAAAAAAAGACATTATACATGGAATAAGCAGGATAGCTTTTTGGAGGAGTTAGCCCTTTGTGTTTTTTAAATTTAAGAACATTATCCAGATAAATATGTCATGAGTTACTAATGCTGAATTTATGCCCTGCCACTGTTTATTTGTTTGCTGTTGTTGTTGTTTTAATCTAGAGCATCAGTTTTCATCCTGAATAAGAAAAAAGTGAAATTTTCAACTGATTCACAGAAAACTGCATAACTTGCAGTCTGTTAATCTATGTGGTGAACTGACATGAATGACAATGATGTGAGAGTATCACTGAATGAACATTAATTGTCAGATATGTTTTGAGGAAAAATGCTGAGAACCATTGTTTTGGAGATGGATGCACAGATGGATGGATGAGAGAGTACAAGGTAATGATTATGAGATATCTGTATACAGACTATTTGGATTCATATCTTAGCTCTGCCACTTACTGCCTCTGTGACCGGGAAGCCCTGCGTGAACCTCAGTTTTCTCATCTATAAAATGGAGATGATGATAATGGTGATGATGGTGATGGTATATCTACCCCATAGAGTTTTGGTGAGAACTGAGTGATTAAACATGCTATACAGCACGTAAAATAACATGTGGTACCTTGTAAGCACTCAAAAAATGTTAGCTTTTCTTGTGATAGATAAAAAGAAAGCCAAATTCAACATTAAATCATATTGCTTATTTCTTGTATTTCTACAAAGCTTTAGAGTTTACAAAGATTGTTCACATATTTTAAATTGTTTGATCATTAGTACAGGCACATGACTCAGATATAAGATGTAGATATAATAACAATTGTACATAAGAGCAACCAACTGGGAGGTAATATACTCTGTATTAAATCAAACTAACTTAATGGAAAAACAAATGCCAGAGACCTGGACTCAAAACCTGGCTTTGCCAATTAATTAACTCAGAGATTTTGGAAAAGTCACTTAACCTAACTTCAGTTTCCTTATCTATAAAATGATGATAAAATGATGACATATTTATAACATTGTTATAAGGTTTGTCCTGTTATTCAATAAATATTTACGGTGTGCCTCTTATGCACCAGGCACTGTGCTAAGAATCTGATACAAGGAGGTAAAGCACTACAAACGCCAGGCACTGCAAGCAGTCAACACATTTTAATCATGTTCATTGTCTTTATCATCAGTTGCTGTCCCTGAGATATCACAGGAAGAGGCTAGCAGAACCAGATCTTGTATTCAGAGCTTGTTTTTTTATAATAACTTAATGAAGTGTTCTAAAGCTCTCCTAATGGGTAAATGGTCAGTAGAGTTTCAGGGAGGCAAGAGTTCTTTTTGGAGAGAGGGTTTGGCGGGTCAAGGATGTGGATGAGAACAGACTTTAAACATGAGTTCACTTTGTTTTCATTTTGTTCTGTTTTTATTCTAAATCAACAAAATGCACCTATTTGAAGGGAACTGTTTGATGCATTTTCACAAGTGTATACACCCACATTAACACCACTTCAATCAAAATATAGAACACTTTCATCACCTAAAAATGTTCCCTCATACCTGTTTGCAGTCAGTAGTCCCACCACTGTCCCCAGGCAGCTATCAATTTGCTTTATTTCACTTTAGATTAGTTTTGCCTGTTCATAATTTCATGAAGTAGAATCACACTGCATGTAGTCGTCTTGTGTCTGGATTCCTTCACTAAGCACATTTTTGAGATTCATCCATATTACAGCACATGTCATATTTTTCCCTTTGTATTGCTGAATAGTATTCCACTGTATGGATATCTCAGTTTGCTTTCCTATTCATCTGTTCATAAACATTTGGATGATTTTCGTTTGGGGCAATTATGACTAGAGCTGCTATAAGCAATCATGTGCACATGTGTTCTCATTTCTCTCGGGTAAATATCTATGAATGGGATTACTGAATCATAGAAGTGTGTTTTTTAATTTAAAGAAAGTTCAAAAATGTCTTCCAAAGTGGCACTCCCACCAGACGCCTAGGAGAGTCCAACTGCTCTATATTCTTGCCCAAACTTGGGTTCACTTTTAATGGGCAGAATTGTTGGTGACAAGGCTGAAGGGATCTCCATGGGCACATACATAGGACTCTCAGATGCCCTTGGGATCCCTTCTCTGTGTGCGCCTATAAGAGAACTTTTCTAAGGTTTTCCCCATAGACTCAAAAATCTCAAAGAGCCTTTACTACCAAGTGAAGAAAGCAAGCAAATGACACACAGATTGGAGGAAGAAAGTAAGGAAAAGAAGAAAGAGTGAGAAATAGACGATCCTAAAAAAAAGGCAAGTTGTAGCTATCAAGTAGCAATGTGGAGCAGAGGGTGGAAAGCAAAGCTTCACATTTGCAGAATTATTTTCATCAACAGTCTATTCACAAAACAATAAGATATAAAAAACATACTAGATAAGATATCTTTTTCCAGTGGGTTCCACTGGGAGGTTTTTGCTGCTGTTATTACTAGGTTTTGCTCAGACATCTAGGGCTTGGCTGTAGCTGCCAAGGGCTCTTCATTAGCTTGCCTCTAAGAATGTAAACACTGAAATCGGTTATTTTAGGGTCAGGCACTGGAAAAGATTCTAATAAAATAAATTGACCAGCTTCCCACGGATGAGAAAGCTCTAAAACCTGACGGCTTTTTGCTGGTAACTGCAGCAGTAAATTCAGGCAATCCGGGATAAATGTCAGACTGCTTTCTGGGATAAAATGCCTCTATCAAGCTACCAAAATATCATTAAGAGGGGTATGGAATTGCTGCAGGGAGAAACGCTCAGGCCTTCTCCTCTCCCAATCTCCTTAAAGCGATGCCAGACATGATGGATTTTGTATTATGAATACCAGTGTGCCCGTATTGGATTTGAAGATTCAGGAACATGCATCTGTATTTAATTTAGGTGTCTGTCTGTTGATGTGGAAAGGACAATATGAATGGCTGGTGGGAACATTCGTCTACATTCGATCACACTGAGCACAGTCATTTTACATACTTTGTGCTCCCTTATGTCTTTCCATGTCTTTAGCACATATTCATTTATTTAACAAATAGTAATTGAGTGCCTAGGTGCCCTTCCAGAAGTTGGTGATAGAGAGTGGCCAAGACAAGGTCCCTATCCTCATGGAACTACCATATGGAGGGGAAGACACGTAATAAAACCACCACTGAACATGTATCATGTCAGATGATGCTAAGGGCTGTAGAAACAATTGAGAAGGATAAGGCAGAGAGAGAGAGGGCCATGCGGGGCATGCATCACGACAGCAATTGGTCAGGGAAGCCGTCTCTAATAAGATGACATTTGAGTGAAAACATTTGAGCAGAAGAAGCTATGTAGATATTAGGGGGAAGAGCATTCCAGGCAGAGGGAACAGTCAGTACACCTTGGCCAGCCCAGAGACCTGTAAGATTTTTAGCATGATGGGTGTATAGGGTGGGGATGGAGAGTAAGGGAGAATTCCAGGAATGGCAGATGAGTCTGGAGATTATGCTCAGATCATTCCTAAGAAATCTAATGAATCTATATGATGTGTTCAGGAAAGCTACCCTGGCTGGGACAGTGCTTCTCCGCCAATAGACAGAGGCCATCTTCAGGATAAAAGAGCAAATTCATTGAAAGGTTAGTCCAGATAGAGATTTCTAAGTGATAAAATCATAAATATTAGTAAGACACAGATTTTGTAGGGCGTTGGATGTCAGGCAGAGGAGTTCAAACTTTGTAAAGTGAGGATTAGAAGTCGCTGAAGGTTTCAATATATGGTAAAAGTGTTTAATCTTATAGACGTGTGCAAAACATATTAAAATTGGGAGAGAGCAGTAGTTAGGAAACTATATTAGAACAGAGACCAAAGCCTAGAGATAATGGGAAACATGAAAGACATTAAGAAGGCAATTTTTGGTAAGTAATGGAAGATGAAGAGGAGACATGAATTATTTTGCCTCTACCACTGCATCTGGATCCTCCTTTGGAGGAATTACTTCTACTGCCTGGTATGCAATCTTAACACAATTCTTAAAATTCCAAGCCCTCCCTGGCCAAAGGTTGAGAGATAACCACATGTGTGACCAAGGATTAACTAATTAAAGATTCAGAAACCTAGGAAGGCTGTTTTTCAAGGGATTTTGGTAAAGGGAAAGTCTAATGTAATTTCAATTCAACAAGTATTTTTTAAAAGCAAGACACCAAAAAAGTGCTAAGAAAGTCAAACATCCCAAAAGTTTAGTGGGTAGGAAAGAAAGCATCCAACCAGTTGAGTTATAGTATAGAAACACAATCTCAAAACAGGTAAAAAATAGTCAGTGATGAGCCTCTAGATAGTCAATTACTAATAGCTATGACTAGTCTGTGCATACAGGTACACGTGTATAAATGAATATTTTCAAAGAAATGATGGATATTCATTAAAACATGTCCTAGAGATCTTATTATTTTCTGACAAGTCCCAGGTGAAAAATACCAATTTGAATTTACAAATATATGGGATATTATGAAGATAGTGCAATAAGAATATCTATTGATTAATCAGTAACTACTTAAGATAATTAAATTATTAATAATAATAGCTATGGTTTAAAGTACATTTCCATGTCCAGGTACTGAGCTGGGGAATTTGTGTGCAGTATCTTCTTTAAACCTAACTTGTGAGGTGGACATCACCTTCATTTTATAGATGAGGCTCAAAGAGGTGACATAATGTCCCAAAGTCACAGTTAGTACATAGCTGAACTGAAATTTGAACCCAGGTGCCCCAACCCAAAATCTATCATTTTAATTCTATTCTAAAATAATTGTAATCAAAAAATTAAGTTTTGGATAAGCAAGGAGTCACCCTCCAGTCTTAATAAAAGGACAAATAATGTTTAAAATTAATGTTTGTTTAATCTAGGAGATAAGAAACATGTGGCCCCAAACATTTCATTCCAGAACAAACAACCAAAAAAAAAATCAAATCCAGTTCCATTTTTTAAAGGTTTCTCTCCTTAAATATGTGACTTCACCACAGAATCATCCAAGGAGCTTTGTAAAAGTACACACGACTCAACCCCATCCCTAGACATTCACATGCACTGGGTCTAGGATAGAGATTTAACAAAAAGGAAAAATTGTGTAGTTAAAAAAAAAAAATCAGCACACCAGTTAGAATGGGCATCATCAGAAAATCTACAAACAACAAATGCTGGAGAGGGTGTGGAGAAAAGGGAACCCTCTTGCACTGTTGGTGGGAATGTAAATCGATACAGCCACTATGGAGAACAGTTTGGAGGTTCCTTAAAAAACGAAAAATAGAACTACCATATTACCCAGCAATCCCACTACTGGGCATATACCCAGAGAAAACCATAATTCAAAAAGACACATGCACCCCAGTGTTCACTGCAGCACTATTTACAATAGCCAGGTCGTGGAGGCAACCTAAATGCCCATCGACAGACGAATGGGTAAAGAAGATGTGGTACATATATACAATGGAGTATTACTCAGCCATAAAAAGGAACGAAATTGGGTCATTTGTAGAGATGTGGATGGACCTAGAGACTGTCATTCAGAGTGAAGTAAGTCAGAAAGAGAAAAACAAATATCGTATATTAACGCATATATGTGGAACCTAGAAAAATGGTACAGATGAACAGGTTTGCAGGGCAGAAATAGAGAAACAGATGTAGAGAACAAATGTATGGACACCAAGGGGGGAAAGTGGTGGAGGGTGTGGTGGTGGTGGGATGAATTGGGAGATTGGGATTGACATGTATACACTAATATGTATAAAATGGATAACTAATAAGAACCTGATGTATAAAAAAATAAATAAAATTCAAAAAAAAATCAGGGAGACTCTCCTGGACAAAGATGAGCACTGATAACTTAGACATACAACAGTCAAATCCATCATGAAAATGGGCCCCAGGTATCAGGAGGTTGCTGAACCGAGTGGCTGTCACGCCACAATCCATTTGTCTAGCCATGGAGAAGAGCTGACTTTGATCAAGCCAAAGTTCATGGAATCAGAGGTGCACTAGGGACCCACGGCCACAGTATTTGTGAGCTGCTGGGGTAAGATGACATTGAGGATCACAGATAGGTGACGAGATGGTGCACAAAAAGGCACACTGTACGCCAGGTTTCCTCTGGATTGTTTTGTTGTTGTTGTTTTGTAACAGGCCAATGAAAGAGAAAGGGAGTTATTTGCAGCTTAGCATTCTGCAGATGAAGCCATGGATGTATGTCCCTGACCATCGCAGCAAACCAAAGTATGGCTCTCTCGTGTGTGAGGACAGGTATTCCCTTTCTCAGTAGCTCCCCTCACAGGCATGTGTACAGCATCCTGGAATCTGCCTCTCTGGGGACCAGGAGGCTGTCTTAACTGGATACACAACATGGCGACTCTGCCTAGTTTCAGCTGGGGTCTCTCATCTTTTCCACACTCTGAATAGACATCTTATATTGAACATTGTACCAAGTATTCATTATTTAATCCTTGCAATGAGCCTGTGGGGTAGGTAAATGTCTTAGTCTGCTTGGACTGCTTTAACAAATACCATAGATTGGATGGCTTAAACAACAGACATTTATTTATCACAGTTCTGCAGGCTAGAAAGTCCAAGATCAAGGTGTCAGCAGATTTGGTGTCTGGTGAGGCCTTCCTTCCTGGCTTGCAGACAGCTGCCTTCTCACTGTGTCCTCACATGCCAGAGAGGTATCTCTGGTCTCTCTTCCTCTTTATACAAGGGCACTTATCCTACCTTGGGGGATCCACCCTCATGACCTCATCTAAACCTAATTATCTCCCAAAGGCCCCATATCCTAACCTAGTATCATCACATTGGGGGTTGAAGCTTCAACATATGAATCTGAGGGATGGGGCAGACAAACATTCAGTCCATAACAATAAATATTATCCACACTTTTACAGAAGAAACTAGACCACTTGTCCAAGAACATGTGGCTAGTAAGTAGAGCAGGGATTCAATCCCAGGTCTTTCTGGCTCCTTAGCACAGGCTTCTGAAGATTAGAACCTTTATTCTACCAGTAAAAGATCTCACACCTCCTTCAAAGACAGTCAATACAGTTGCCTTAGATTTTTCTATAATTAGATCTGTCCTCTGACCCTTTCTTCTTTGCTTGAATGAAAAGATGCTGTTGAGTTTTTAAAAATATATTTATGTAGAGCTTGCAGCCTTGCATCTGGCAAATAGTTTTCACCACTATGGTTGTTATTTCTGTTATGACTAGTATATCATTGACTAACTCATCTATATTTTTGAGTCCTTTTACCCCAGAAATTTGCTCATATTTTGTCACTGACCTTCATATCTTCTCTCTGTATATTCTCTTTATTGGACTTTAAATCTATTCCCACAGTTTTAATTTTCTGTGTTTCTCCAAAAGCTAGATCTGTAGCCTCAATTTCACTTTGCTTTACCACCCCCTCATTTCCCATGTACCTGCCAGAAACAGCTCCACACAAATGACTTGTCAGCCAATTAAATTCAAAATATTTGAAATTGAAAGTATTCTATTCCTCCAAAAATCAGCTTCTCCTAACTTTTTTTGTGTTTGCTTTTGAGTTAAATTTTAAACGGTAAGTTCCCTGTTTACTCAGGTTAAAAACTTCAGAATCACAACTGGCTTCCTTCTCCCTCTTACACTCCACAACCAATCAATCGCTAACTACTCTTGTGTCTATTTGACCTCAAGCCCCTCCCTACCAACCTGATTGCTCCCATATTTGGTATTTGTCTTTCTCTTTTTAACTTACTTCACTTAGTATGATAATCTCGAGGTCCATTCATGTTGCTGCACATGGCATTATTTCATTCCTTTTTTCATGACTGAGTAGTGTTCCATTGTGTATATATATATATGTACCACATCTTCTTCATCCATTCATCTGTCGATGGATATTTAGGTTGTTTCCATGTCTTGGCTATTGTAAATAGTACTGCTATGAATATTGGGGTGCATGTATCTTTTTGAATTAGAGTTTTCTCAGGACAGATGCCCAGAGTGGGATTGCTGGATCATATGGTATTCTATTTTTAGTTTTTTAAGGAATCTCCACACTGTTTTCCATAGTGGCTGCACCAATTTACATTCCCACAAACAGTGTAGGAGGGTTCTCTTTCCTCCACACCCTCTCCAGCATTTATTCTTTGTAGTTTTTCTGATGCCCATTCTAATGATACCTCATTGTATCCTCATTGTATACCTCACTGTAGTTTTGATTTGCTTTTCTCTAATAATTACTGATGTTGAGTATCTTTTCATGTGCCTATTGGCCTTCTGTATGTCTTTGGAGAAATTTCTATTTAGATCTTCTGCTGATTTTTTGATTGGGTTGCTTGCTTTTTTGTTATTGAGTTGCATGTGATTGCTCCTACATTTAATCAGAGACTGTAGAGATTTTAGCCTAGATACTTGGTGGAACTTCCTTTCTTCTGAAAGATTCACTTTCTCTAATACATCATAGACACAACTGCCACATTCTTATTCGCAGATACACCAGGACATCACTCCAAGGGGAAATATCCTCAGTGTTGCTCCTGAATGGCCGAAGTGTGGGAAGTTGGGTGTTTAAATTCAGTAGTTCAGAAGAGTAATGAATTACCCTCATCCTTGTACCAGTTACCAAACCATGGTCATGCCCTCAATTGTGTCAGCTCGCTTAACTCAAGAGTGGTGGCGCCTGCTTAAATGGAGATGAGCTTTGCCTTATCCTCTCTTTGGTCATACAAGTTACCCAAGTGTGATCGAGAAAGAAGACAGAAACCCTTTTAAGTAAATAACACTGGCTGAATGGTCCTTGGGAGCCAGGAATAACAAGTTCAAATTGTACCTCCTGTGTGTAGCTTTCAACTTGCTGGTTCAAAGAGAGCTCTTCCACTTTGGACATCCTTATGCTGACTGATTGTACTTCTCTTTTGACAATTTTATATTGTCTCATATCATTAGATCTTTCTTAAGGCATACCTTCCTCTCTTCCCTTCAGTCGTCCTCTTGTAGATTAATAACTCAGCTTCACCACTCTGGGTATTCCATCCTGAATTTTACATGTATCATGCTTGGCCCTGGCAGGTACTCAGTAAGTATTATTAGGATCAAGTGTGTGGTTGATGTTAATTTTGGATTCTCTACCTATCTGGAAGGAGATTTAGAGCAGGTTTTCCTAAATTTGGCCATTTGAATCAGGTAGAACTCTTTTGGTGTTGAGTGATTTAAAACCCAACTCATATTGGCTTAAACACTTTGGCTGATGTTACGGAACAACTAGACATAGATTGGAAGTCAGACAGGCCTGATCAAGAAACTCAATTGATCCAACAACTTTCTCTCCATCTCTCTGCCTGCTTTCCATGGTATCAGCTTCATTCTCAGGATGTACATAGAAGCCCCAGCAGCTCTAGGATTTCCCTGCCTAGAGCAAACGCAACTGCAATCCTACTGCAATTCCAGGGCCCACATCTTCACCCACTGCTGCAGAGGAAAAGGGTCTTTTGTAATAGTTCTAGGTCTTAAGATCCACTCTCTCCCACTGGCCTGAATGGTATAAGGGTAGGTCTATGTCACAAAATAATTGCGTGGTGGAGAAGTGGCTGAGATAAATACACAGAGGGAAATTTGGGTACTAGTAACAGGAAAAGGGGAAAACTGATATTTAGATTGCAACTGGTTTGTTCACTATATTGATCATCAGAATCAACTGGATACATTTTTTAAAATTTCAGATTTACGAACCTTATCTAAAAACTTCCAAATGGAGCCTGGGAAATGCATTTTATGAAACCTCCTCCAGTGATCCCAGGTAAGGGGATCAAGTATCTTACTGCCGTCTGCGCCTTTCCTTACCTCTATCACACAGGAAAGTAATCCAGATATATATTAAAAAGCTATAAAATAATACTTAGAAAGAAATATGAGCACCAGGAAAGTGACTCTGTAAATATGAAAGTGTAATTATTCTCAATAAGCATTTCTGCCTCCAATCTCATCTAAAATAAAAGCAGATGAGCTCCAGGGATGTCTGGTCCTCATCTATTGGACTCACTAATACAGATTTATTCTTTTAGATAACATGATGAGCAGTTGCATCTTTGAAGGGAGTGAGAAATCCATTTATCCTCCTGGGTGCCCCTGGTCTCATCCTGGAAAAGTTGCACTAATAATATCACAAAGAGAAATCCAAAACAAATGGAAGTTTTCTCTCCTGACACAAAATAATCAGAAACTTTGCATCCAGATAGGGAAGACAGGCATTTGCATTACTATGATAGGATCGTTAGATGGATGAAATGTGAAGAAATCCAAAATGAAAGATCCCTCCTGGCACAAAACCTGCTCTCACACACGGGCTTCAGAGCATTCACTTGGACAATTCTAGTACAGCTTGTCATGCCAATGAAGTTGCAGAATGCTCGATTGGGTCTGTCTGGCCCCTGAGAAATCCAACCCACCTCCAGAGCGGTGCATCTGGAGAATGAAAGGAACAGAACAATGGTACAGCCAGCTCCAATCCCTCACCTGCCTGCGTGATGGTTTAATACACTCAGCCCTCAACCGATTACATTTTTTAAAAGTAAAATCAAGGGAAAGGAGATGAAAGGGACAGGGAGAGTGGTGGGTTGCTGGAGGGACTCACTGGCTCGCTCATCTTCCTGAATCACTTTTGCTCTCCCAAGGTTAGGGGGCTCGTTTCCTATCTTCTTCCAGCTGTGTAGAGTCCTGCTTCCTCCTAATTCACCCACCTCTCAGCCCCCTCCCCACCAGCCCCCCTCTCTCTCTCTATCCAAGTGTTCTGAGGAAGCCGGCATGATGGATAACAGATGTTCTTTGACATATTGTGTCATTCATCACACAACAGTCCCAATCCCACTAACAGGGCCTTTCCCATATGTCACTGTCGGCTTTTGAGTGGTCCCAATGCATCAACGAGAAATGGTTTAATACAGTGTGCTATAATTCCTGAGTCACAACTCAGTGGAAGGGTTTGGGATGCTGAGGTCCTTTTCCTTTCCACCTTATTTATTTGTTTCAACTGGATTCTGATCCTGATAAATGGGTGAGGGGACTCATCTGAGGCCAGGTAGAGGAGAAAACTGACCACAAAATTGTGCACCAGGTTGGAAGAAAAAGGGAAGTCGGTCTAGAGTGGGAGGCAGAAAATGCACCCTGTAGTATATTACCACACTCCCTGGCAGGCTCTTGCTTACTTTCTATGGAATAGGTTGTCTGCCATGCTTGACAATGAGTAGCTTTCAGTGGTAAAGAACTATAACTCCAAATTGACATGGGAGTACCCTGCTGTGTCCCCAAAGGGAAGAGAGTTTACTGCGTCAGCCAGAAGGGAAGTTCCCCTGACCAAGCCTCCACTTATGGATGCTCCTGCTTTGGCTGAAGCAAAGGGTTTTGAGGTATTTCCTGTTATAATGCATTCATCCCAGAAGTATCACCATAGCAACAAGTCACATCTTTGCAAGCACCAAAGGCTATCGCAAGTTCACACACTTTATAGATTTCTTTCTCTCCAGATACCCATGGTGGACTTGCTACTCTGTCGGCTTGCCAGGGGTCACGTCTCACCAGAGTGATGGGCTTCAAGTCATGAGGAGCACCAGTGTGACTGTTCCTGATCTCCCAGGCCTTTGATTCCCACCCACTCCCATGGGAAGCAGACAGGATGATCCCCACAGTAACAGTAACACTCACAGAGTAGAGTCACAAATTCGTTCACCCTTCAGCTCAGACATTGCTCCTAAAAAGACACCTGCCCCCCACAACTCCCCGCCATCACACTGGATAAAGAAAATCTTAAATTTTCAAGTTGGGGTATCTCAAATTTTTCTGGTTTAAATTATCTTTTGGGGGAGGGGTTAAAAACAACTCTGTTGGGGAAAAAACTCAATCAATTCAGAATTTAACTCTCTACTAGAGCTCTTTCCCTCCCCTCTCCTTTCCCCAAGATGGAATCTGGTTATCGGGGGACCATGAAGGCATAGGGAGCAAAGGGCCTCTGATCTTGTTTCAGTCCTTGAGCTGCAGAGGGCTGGCTGGATCCATAAGTGTGAGCTGCTTGTATCAACTAAAGCATGATGGCTCTGGTGCTGGCCCAGTCTGCTCCTGCCTATTCAAAGATAGGTTGTTTTTTTTTTTTTTCCCTTGACCTAACCATGTGTTTTTCAATTCAGCTGAGTATTACACACTACATGGCTGGTACCCAATTAAAACCAGGCATAGCCTCCTGGCTTCATGCCACCAATTGTCTTAAACTAGGTTTTGCTCCCCGTTACCTTTGCTCTTTGTTCCCTTCTCAGTTCCTGAGGCTACTGGAATGTTCCAAGCTTCATCTGTCATGTTACCATCTGTCCCTGATCCTGTGGATTTGACTGTTTTCCTTTTGATGCTCAGAGCTCTTCAGAGCATGACCTGAGCTTTTCCTTAACCTCTTCTGATCCTGCCCTCTCCAAGGACTGATCTCACCACCATCTGCTGGACACTTGGCTGCTGGGTTGCTGTCCTGCTGGGCGTGTCTCTCCACAGGCAGAAGAGGCTGCCTTAACTCCCCCTGCCAATTCCACCATGATGTGTTCAATCCAGTGAGCTGACCCTTTGGTTGGACAACTGCCATGTTTATGTTCTGGGGAACGGAAGCTGCCCCATCTCTTCCAATGGCAGAGAAACAATGCCCCTCTAACAAGTGTGAACCTTGCCATTTAGTCATTTGGTCCTTTCAGGGTTTATGATGGAGCCTGTTGGCACAGGTACCTGGATAGTCTCCTACAAGCATAGCTATATTATTGGCACACCTAACCTCCTATCATCTTCTATGGTTCTCAAAGTCATTAATTAAACAGAATTAGCCATTGGAAGGAGTCTATTCTATGTGCCTGTCTCTGCTCCAAAGGCCATAAACCTTATTTGGGCAGAAACTGGAGAGAGTTGTTGGATTTTCTTTTTCCTTTCTGTAGCATGAGCTGTCAAAAATTTTAGCTCCAAAGACAAAATACTAGGTCAATATGAAAAAAAAAAAAGTCAGATTTTGACTTCAGTAGTTTAAAGGATCAATGATCAGTGACATCCAAATTCAAATATCCCAATAACGTATATAAACAACCATCAGTCTCAAAGCTACTTAATACAGACAGTCACATGACACAGTGACCACAATGATAGCCCTTTACAAAACAAATCCATGCCAGCAAGCCTCCATCTGCTAGATTGGAGCACATCATCTTTCTTGAGTTCATGTAGTCAGATGGTTGCTGGCCTTGGTCATCAATTATATCTCTAATTGTAAAGGTTAAGGCTTTACTCCATCTGTTCCTGACCCACACTCTAATGCACAACCCTGACTCTGTTGTCCATTCCCGTCACTGTGTTGATCATGATGTTTCTTGAGCTTGTTTCCCATACCTGATTATTCCACTTAACTCTTGGCATCTCATGTCCTGATGAAAGGTACTTTATTCCAAAACCCCTTGGTTTCACTCTCACATATGAAAGTGTTTTGGAGGTTGGTTGCTGCTCCCTGGGTCCATTCCTAAGGCATCCATGCTACGGTGTTACAGCAAAAGGCCATGTTAAATACATGGTGAGTAGGTTCTCCATCTTGGTTTAGAGTATTAATAATGCTGTTCACTAGTTTTGTGTCTTGGGGCAATATACTGGACCCATTTCCTCACTAATAAGAAAACCAATCTTACAGGGTGGTCATGAGGAATAAATGAGATCATGGTCTATAAAATGCTTCACACACTGACTGAAATAATGTAAACATTTAACTCTCATTCACTATTATGAGTCCTGTTATCATTAGTTTTATAATTCTCCATCCCACAGCAGGGGTAGGACAATCACACATGTCAGTTTAGCCCTTGATGACAGGTTATTGACCATAATCTAAATTTCTCCTTTCTTGATCAAGAAGACTTTTACAAAGAGATCTACTTTTGTGCATAACCAAATAATATATGAGCCAATCATGAGTGTATTATGTTCTTCTTAGCATTTCCGCAGCTGGGCAAATTCCCTTATTATTTTTTTAAATTACTCTATGCATTCCCCATGAAAAGAGTATTAAATTTCCTCACCCAAAATGCCTCAGATCCTGATGAATGATTTTCAAAGTATCTTTTACTCTTTTACTGTCATTATTATGCAGCCTAGGAACACAGTGTTTCCATTTCATTAAAATATAATATGTCTACACAGGAATCACAGGCAAATTATGGTGGAACATGAGTCAATAAACTTTTATTATACCAGTCCTTAATGCTTTTATTAATGTTGAAGAACTTAAAATTAAATTATTTCTAAAGCAAGATTTACTGCTGAAACTCCAGAGATAAAGCTGGCTAGGGTACCTACTAGAGGCCCCTTCAGCGTCCCATTGACTGTTCGTACCTGGGCTGTGTGCACGGATGTAAAAATCCTCCCTATGTAAACTGGACTTGCTTCTGTTTATACAACCTCTCTGCCATGGCTGCTTTAATGAATAAGGCATGAGGAATGCAACTCATTTCATGATGCCTGAAAAGAATGTGTATGTAGTAAAGTCTGGTTGTAGTTTGAAAATCTATGGATTTCTGTGCTTTCCTCAGTGTTGCTGTTTTTTAACTCCTATTCTTGGTCTTGATAATCTTAGTTGAATCTGGCTACACTGAAATTTACTCATTCATTCATGTATTCACTAATTCATTCATTCTTTCAACTGATAATGCAGTAAATACTAAACTCTAGAGAAGAAAAGATGAACATTTCCCTACTTTCTTGGAGTTGATAGTCTTGGAAAAAAATCAAGATCAGCCATACAGGGCCATAAATACTGAGCCATCAGAATGGAGCCAGCCACAGAGTTCACCTGAAAGGGATACCATATCTAGTGTGGGTTTTCAGAGAAAGTCTGCATGGAGGAAACAAAAGGTCATTATCCTGGCCAGAGTTTTCAAATTTGTGACCCATGGATAATTATGAAGATATTTAACCAGTTCCAACATTTAAATATTAGCAGATCACACATGCTTCATTTTTCAAATTTCCAACTACTCTTGGAAATTAGTAACATCTAGCAACATGAGTTCCACATCACACATAGAAACAACCAGCTGGAGGTGAGATGCCACTGCCCTACATGTGCTTTCTAGTTACAGCACCCTCACTAGGCCCCTTTCACCTAGCAGCATTCCCAGCCTGGCCACTACAGACATTTCAGGGTGCCACTCCTAAGCAAGACTTAAATAACACATAAGGTTTGGTAGGCAAAAGGCAGTGAGGGAGGGACAGAGTTGTCGGATAAAACATACAGTCAGTTAAATTTAACTTTTAGACAAATAGATAAAATTTTAGAAGAAATGTATCCCATTAAATATTGCATGGGAAATACTTATCCTAAAACATTATCTGTTGCTTTTCTGAAATTCAATTAACTGGGTGTCCTGTATTTTTCCTTGCTAAATCTGGTAACCCTGGATGACTTGAGTGGAGTGAGGGGGGCTGGGGAGGTCATTCTTGATAAAGTGAATGGTATAAAAAAGTAGAGAAAGGGACAAAGCAAGTCCCTGAGTGAAGGAGTGTTCCAATCTGCTCAGAACATGTGACTACGGAGTACTGGGAGATAATGAGATAAAAAAAATAAGACCTTTGTTATATTGGGCATTATATTGGGCATTTGGGGCTAGATCCCATGCAAAACAGTTTACCTAGATCAGCTTATGTTTTTCCCACAACCCATCTACATGTGAGACTTGGCTGAATTATATACTTTGTTCAATGAAACCTGGTGATTGGGAGAGGCCAGATTTGACCACAGATGTCTCAAGCTCAGCTACAGCCACCCATGATAAGAATGGAAGGGTAGAAGGAGACAGTCAGAGAGACTGGGAATTCTTAAGAGTAGGATTTGTACTTTTTTCAACTTTTCATCACCTGACCCCTAAGCTCTACCCCACAGTGCTCAGTTAGTAATAACTGAAATTATTACTGATGTTCTCGTAAAATGAGCAGCCACATAAGTCACTTACCAGGATTGAGATCATCTAAGCTGTGCCAGAATAGGTAGCAGGACCCAGCTAAGTCGGGGGAATTACATGAATATTGGGAGAAAAAGGAATAGAAAGGACAGAATAAGGCGGTTCCATGAAGGCACAGGACTGTGGAGGAGGGACTGCATCTCAATCTGTTTCTTGAAACTATGGTGCTCAGTAAATGTCTCAAAATGACAACCTAGTGCAGCCCTGGAGCAGAAGCAATGGTGCTGCCATCTGATTTACAGCCCCCTCTCCCGTCTCTGTTGGAGAAAGGAAGTAGCAGATCACTGGGCTATTGCTCCACAAAAAGCTAATACTATTTTAATAAATACCAGGCCTTGAAGAGGAGAGATTAGGTCAAAGCACCAAATACTTAGAATTCTATATTGGACATCAACATCTACTATCAATGTTTCTCACTTAACTTCTCTAGAACATGCTTCAATACACATACTCAGTATCATCAAATGGAGATAATTTATAAAATTATGAAAACCATAGTCCATTCAGAACTCCTCTTTCTGGCAATGGTAACTAGGGGTAAAACTGGTTTTGAGGAAAATTCCTAAGAAGTCCAGAGTCATTTGATAGAAACAAAATTTTCTTTAAAAACCAACTTGTTCAGATCTCTCTGCAGATTGATGGTTTTTCAAGATTTGTCAAAGCCAGTTTGTTTTATTTTGTGGAGTTGCAGAGTCTTGAAAAAGATTAGAAGTCCTACCTTTGGCTATTACCTATACTTTACTCCCCCATAGTTATCTTCCAGAAACATAAGCAGATCCTCAGTGTCTCTGAATTTTATTCATACCTTCTTTCCTCAGTCTTTCTTTAGCTGATCCAAATAATTAACTTTGGGTACCTACTCCGTGTTAACACTGCTGATGTGCTTTATTTGTAAAATAATAATTTTGAGATCATGGTTGTCAACTAATATTAATGTATAATTCTTCCTATTAACTTAGTGTAACTGCCACTGGAGCAAAGGCCATGTCTCTGGTGTTTGTCACTCTATACAAGGCTTAGCCCAGCACTTGTCACTTAGTGGGAGCACGTCAATTATCTACTGAATGGATGGAAAATAGCTAGAATTTCTTTGCTTCCAAACTCTTCTTGCACAAAAAGCCAACCCTGGACAAGACCATCTTTCTCACCAAGGAACTTGCTCCCACAAACCCAATGGACACATTTATTCCATTTTATGTCTACTTTTTTCCTTAAATTTATGATACTCCATATTTGCCTATTTTATTACTTATTTTGAATGTTGTCTTTGGCTTGTCCTATGTGGCAGGCTTCCTCTTTCTCTTCCACTCCATCTGACTCTAGTGATGCATAGTTTGGGCCAGAGATGGAACTTTCACTAAGCTTAGTCACAATAGGATGACACTAGACCCCTCCTACACCCACTCTTCCTACCACTATAGAGAGGGGTAAGTCAAGAGTCATCTATATGCATATAAGGTTCAGAATTAAGGAGTTCAATAAGAAATGGGCCAGCAAAGGGGAGAGAGGAAAGGGTTGGAAGAAAAAATAAGAAGTTTCCATAGCAGTTACCCCAGGGAAACTCTGAATACCATCTTAGAGAAAGAAACTGAGGTCACCTTCCATATGGCACAGTAGTAAGACATGGAGATCACCTTCCTCCCCACAAATACATCAAAAATACATCTACATGTGGAATAACTCCTAAGAACACCTACTGAATGCTGGCAGAAGACCTCAGACTTCCCAAAAGGCAAGAAAATCCCCACATACCTGGGTAGGGCAAAAGCAAAAAGGAAAAACAGAGACAAAAGAATCTGGATGGGACCTGCAACTCTGGGAGGGAGGTGAAGGGGGAAAAGTTTCCACACACTAGGAAGCCCCTTCACTGGCAGAGATGGGGGTGGGGGTGGGGTGGGAGGGAAGCTTCGGAGCCACAGAGGAGAACGCAGCAGGACGGGTGCAGTGGGCAAAGTGGAGAGATTCCTGCACAGAGGATCGGTGCCGACCAGCACTCACCAGCCTGAGACGCTTGTCTGCTCATCTGCCAGGGCGGATGGGGGCTGGGAATTGAGGCTTGGGCTTCGGAGGTCAGACCCCAGGGAGAGGACTGGGGTTGGCTGCGTGAAGAGAGCCTGAAGGGGGCTAGTGCACCACAGCTAGCCAGGATGGAGTCCGGGAAAAGGTCTGGATCTGCCTGAGAGGCAAGAAACCACTGTTTCGGGGTGCATGAGGAGAGGGGCTTCCTACTCCATGTGCCCACAGAAGGCAGAGGACCACCTAAGCAAGCTCCAGAGATGGGCACGAGCTGAAGCTATCATCTTGGACTCCAGAAACAGGCATGGACTGTTAACGCTGCTGCCGCTGCCACCAAGAATCCTGTGTGCAAGCGCAGATCACTACCCATGCCCCCCGGGAGCCTGTGCAGCACTCCACTGCCAGGGTCCCATGATCCAGGGACAACTTCCCCGGGAGAACACATGGCATGCCTCAGGCAGCTGCAATGTCACGCCAGCCTCTGCCACCACAGGCTCGTTCTGCATTCCAATTATGACTACTGTACCCCTCCCTCTCCCCGACCTGAGTGAGAAAGAGAGCGCTAATCAGCTGCTGCTTTAACCCCTTCCTGTCTGGGAGGGGAAAAGATGCCTGAGGGTGGCCTACAAAGAGGCAAGGCCAAAACCAAAGCTGAACCCCAGGAGCTGTGTGAACAAAGAAGAGAAAGGGAGATTTTTCCGTGCAGCCTTAGGAGCAGCAGACTAAACCCCCAAAATCAACTTGATAAACCCTGCATCTGTGGAATACCTGAATAGACAACGAATGTTCCCAAAATTGAGGCGGTGGATTTTGGGAGCAACTGTAGACTTGGGGTTTGCTTTCTGCATCTGATTTGTTTTTGATTTCATGTTTATCTTAGTTTAGTTTTTAGCACTTATTATCATTGGTGGATTGTTTATTGGTTTGTTTGCTCTCTTCCTTTTTCCTCTTTTGTGAGTGTGCGTGTATATGTTTCTTTGTGTGATTTTGTCTGTTTAGTTTTCTTATACCATTTTTTGGGGGGTTCTATCTATTCTTTATTTTTTTCTTCTTCTGAGCCATGCAGCTGGCAGGGTCTTGGTGCTCTGGCCAGGTGTTGGGCCTGAGCCTCCATGGTGGGAGAGCTTAGTCCAGGATATTGGACCACCAGAGACCTCCTGGCCCAACACAGTAACAATCGGCAAGAGCTCTCCCAGAGATCTCTGTCTCAACGCAAAGACCCAGCTCCAGCCAACAGCCAGCAAGTTCCAGTGCTGGACACCCTATGCCAAACAACTAGCAAGACAGGAACACAAACCCACGCGTTAGCAGAGAGGCTGCCTAAAGTCATACTAAGTTCACAAACACCCCAAAACATACCACCGGACGCAGCTCTGCCAACCAAAAGGACAAGGTCCAGCCTTACCCACCAGAACATAGGCACCAGTCCCCTGTACCAGGAAGCCTACACAAGCCACTAAACCAACCTTACCCACTGGGGGCATACACCAAAAACAACAGGAACTACAAAATTGCACCCTGTGAAAAAGATACCCCAAACACAGAAAGGTAAGCAAAATGAGAAGACAGAGAAACACACAGCAGATGAAGGAGCAAGGTAAAAATGCACTAGACCAAACAAATGAAGAATAAATAGGCAGTCTACCTGAAAAAGAATTCAGAGTAATGATAGTAAAGATGATCCAAAATCTTGGACATAGAATGGAGAAAATACAAGAAACAGTTAACAAAGACCTAGAAGAATTAAAGAGCAAACAATGAAGAGCAACACAATAAATGAAATTAAAAATTCTCTGGAAGGAATAAATAGCAGAATAATTGAGGCAGAAGAACGAATAAGTGACCTGGAAGATAAAATAGTTGAAATAACTGTCACAGAGCAGAATAAAGAAAAAAGGATGAAAAGAATTGAGGACAGTTTCAGAGAGCTCTGGGACAATATTAAATGCATCAACATTCAAATTATAAGCGTCCCAGAAGAAGAAGAAAAAAGAAAGGGTCTGAGAAAATATTTGAAGAAATTACAGTTGAAAACTTCCCTAAAATAGGAAAGGAAATAGTCAATCAAGTTCAGGAAGTGCAGAGAGTCCCATACAGGATAAATTCAAAGAAGAAACATGCCAAGACACATATTAATCAAATTATCAAAAATTAAATACAAAGAAAAAATATTTAAAGAAACAAGGGAAAAGCAACAAATAACATACAAGGGAATCCCCATGAGGCTAACAGCTGATCTTTCAGCATAAACTCTGCAAGCCAGAAGGGAGTGGTAGGACATATTTAAAGAGATGAAAGGGAAAAACCCACAACCAAGATTACTCTACCCAGCAAGGATCTCATTCAGATTCGATGTAGAAATTAAAAACTTTACAGACAAGCAAAAGCTAAGAGAATTCAGCACCACCAAACCAGCTCTACAACAAATGCTAAAGGAACTTCTCCAGACAGGAAACACAAGAGAAGGAAAAGACATACAATAACAAACCCAAAATAATTAAGAAAACGGTAATATGAACATACATATAGATAATTACCTTAAGTGTAAATGGATTAAATGTTCCAACCAAAAGACACAGACTGGCTGAATGGATACAAAAACAAGACCCATATATATGATGCCTACAAGAGACCTACTTCAGACCTAGGGACACATACAGACTGAAAGCGAGGGTAGGTAAAAAGATATTCCATGTGAATGGAAATCAAAAGAAAGCTGGAGTAGCAATTCTCATATCAGACAAAAGAGAGTTTAAAATAAAGACTATTACAAGAGACAAATCATAACACTACATAATGATCAAGGGATCAACCCAGGAAGAAGATATAACAGTTGTAAATATTTATGCACCCAACGTAGGAGCACCTCAATATATAAGGCAAATGCTAACAGTCATAAAAGAGGAAATTGATGGCAGCACAATAATACTAGGGGACTTAAACACCCCACTTTCACAAATAGATCATCCAAAATGAACATAAATAAGGAAACACAAGCTTTAAATGACACATTAGACCAGATGCAATTAACTGATATTTATATGACTTTCCATCCCAAAGCAACAGAATACATTTTCTTCTCAAGTGCACATGGAACATTCTCCAGGATAGATCATACCTTGGGTCACAAATCAAGCCTTGGTAAATTTAAGAAAACTGAAATCATATCAAGTATCTTTTCTGACCACAATGTTATCAGACTAGATATTAATTACAGGAAAAAAACTGTAAAAAATACAAACACATGGAGGCTCAACAATACACTACTAAACAACCAAGAGGAAATCAAAAAATACCTAGAAACAAATGACAATGAAAACATGACGACCCAAAACCTATGGGATGCAGCAAAAGCAGATCTAAGAGGGAATTTTATAGCAATACCATCCTACATTAAGAAACAGGAAACATCTCGAATAAACAACCTAACCTTGCATCTAAAGCAATTAGAGAAAGAACATAAACCCCAAAGTTAGCAGAAGGAAAGAAATCAGAAAGATCAGGTCAGAAATAAATGAAAAAGAAATGAAGGAAACAACAGCAAAATCAAGAAAACTAAAAGCTGGTTCATTGAGAAGATAATCATAATTGATAAACCATTAGCCAGACTCATGAGAAAAAAAGGGAGAAGACTAAAATCAACAGAATTAGAAATGAAAAAGGAGAAGTAACAACTGACACTGCAGAAATACAAAGGATCATGAGAGACTACTACAAAGCAACTCTATGCCAATAAAATGGACAACCTGGAAGAAATGGATATATTCTTAGAAAAGTACAACCTTCCAAGACTGAACCAGGAAGAGACAGAAAATGTAAACAGACCAATCACAAGCACTGAAATTGAAACTGTGATTAAAAATCTTCCAGCAAATAAAAGCCCAGTACCAGATGGTTTCATAGATGAATTCTCTCAAACATTTAGAGAAGAGTTAACACCTATCCTTCTCAAGCTCTTCCAAAATACAGCAGAGGGAGGAACACTCCCAAACTCATTCTATGAGGCCACCATCACCCTGATACCAAAACCAGACAAAGATGTCACAAAACAAGAAAACTACAGGTCAAAATCACTGATGAACATAGATGCAAAAATCCTCAGCAAAATACTAGCAAACAGAACCTAACAGCACATGAAAAGGATCATACACCATGATCAAGTGGGTTTTATCCCAGGAATGCAAGGATTCTTCAATATATGCAAGTCAATCAATGTGATAAACTATATTAACAAACTGAAGGAGGAAAATCATATGATCATCTCAATAGATGCAGAAAAAGCTTTTGACAAAATTTAACACCTATTTATGATTAAAAAAAAAACCCTCCAGAAAGTAGGCATAGAGGGAACTTACCCCAACATAATAAAGGCCATATATGACAAACCCACAGCCAACATCGTTCTCAATGGTGAAAAACTGAAACTATTTCCTCTAAGATCAGGAAAAAGACAAGGTTGCCCACTCTCACCACTATTATTCAACATAGTTTTGGAAGTTTTAGCCATGGAAATAGGAAAAGAAAAAGAAATAAAAGGAATCCAAACCGGAAAAGAAGCAAAACTGTCACTCTTTGCAGATGACATGACACTATACACAAGGAATACTAAAGATGCCACCAGAAAACTACTAGAACATATCAGTGAATTTGGTAAGGTTGCAGGATAAAAAATTAATGCACAGAAATCTCTTGCATTCCTATACACTAATGATGAAAAATATGAAAGAGAAACTAAGGAACACTCTCATTTACCACGGTAACAAAAAGAATTAAAAACCTAGGAATAAACCTACGTAAGGAGACAAAAGACCTGTATGCAGAAATCTATAAGTCACTCATGAAAGAAATTAAAGATGATACAAACAGATGGAGAGATACACCATGTTCTTGGATTGGAAGAATCAACATTGTGAAAATGACTATATTACCCAAAGCAATCTACAGATTCAGTGCAACCCCTATCAAATTACCACTGGCATTTTTCACAGATCTAGAACAAAAAATTTCACAGTTTGTATGGAAACACAAAAAAACCCAAACAGCCAAAGCAATCTTGAGAAAGAAAAACGGAGCTGGAGGAATCAGGCTCCCTGACTTCAGACTATACTACAAAGCTACAGTAAGCAAGACAGTATGGTACTGGCACAAAAACAGAAAGATAGATCAATGGAACAGGATAGAAAGCCCAGAGATAAACCCACACACATATGGTCACCTTATCTTTGTTAAAGGAGGCAAGAATATACAATGGAGAAAAGACAGCCTCTTCAATAATTGGTGCTGGAAAACCGCATAGCTACATGTAAAAGAATGAAACTAGAACACTTCCTAACACCATACCCAAAAATAAACTCAAAATGGATTTAAGACCTAAATGTAAGGCCAGACACTATAAAACTGTTAGTGGAAAATGTAGGCAGAACACTCTATGACATAAATCACAGCAAGATCCTTTTTGACCCACCTCCTAGAGAAATGGAAATAAAAACAAAAATAAACAAATGGGACCTAATGAAACTTAAAAGCTTTTGCACAGCAAAGGAAAACATAGACAAGACGAAAAGGCAACCCTCATAATGGGAGAAAATATTTGCAAATGAAGCAACTGACAAAGGATTAATCTCTAAAATATACAAGCAGCTCATGCAGCTCAATATCAAAAAAATTAAAAAAAACCCAATCCAAAAATTGGCCTAAGACCTAAATAGACATTTCTCCAAAGAAGGTATCAGGCCACAGCAGTGAAAGAACCGAGTCCTAACCACTAGACCACCAGGGAACTCCCATAAAATTTACCATTTTTAAGTGGACAATTCAGTGGCATTAAATACATTCATATTGTTGTGCGACCATCACCACCGACCATGTCTAGAATGTTTTCATCTTCCCAGACTGAAACTGTGTACTCATTAAAAACTAACTCTCCATTCCCCCTTCCCCTCCAGTGGCAAAAATGTCACCTGTTTATAAAACATGTAGGACAGTTTTTAAAAAGAAAAAAAAGAAAACAGGGATGAAAATTTTAATGTCAACATGTTTTTAATGTGGGACTCATATGTGCTTATGTAGAGATTTACTTGGGTAGATTAATGACCAAAAAAATGAATTTTCTTCCCTTTCTCTTCCCCTAGAAATTACAAGAATAACCATCTGAGTTGTCCAATCAGTATTTTTCCCTGTGCTTCATATGTTTCAACCGAATGGATTTATGGTAGCTCAAAGGTCTTTTAGCACACATATTCAATCAAGAATGCTTACTATTGGACACACACCCTAATTTATAAGCTTCAGTAATTGTTGTGGCTGTGTGAGAAAAATCCAGAACAATAGGACTGAGTGTTACGTGTTCATTTCTTCTGTATCTATTATAGCTGGATTATAAACCACTACTGGGAGGAAGCCTTGTCCATTTAATCAAGCTTTGCATACTACCTTGTATGAGCCCAGAAACACATCAGATATTGTCACAGAGGTAACGATATAGTTCCCCTGATCAAATCCAACATTTTCTGATGCCAGGTATTTTGGCAGCAGGTAGAAAAGTAGAGCAGAGTGAACCAACTAATGAATTCTATTTAAGAACATTTGATGAAAATGTTGATTGGCCCATGACTGATTTTATTCTTAGCGCTTAAATGTTAGTCAGTTTGAATGTTAATTAGTCATAATGACAAGAAGTGTCTTTTTATGATCCTGTTAAAATGTATCCAGGGGCTAATAAGCAGTGGGTGTATCCCATAAATATAATAAGTAAATAAATTAGCATCAGTTAATTTAAATGTAAGCAAACTGCACTGTGAGGTCTTTCCTGTGCTCCTACTGTACTTCGCTTATTCTCCTCTCAGCATCGATTCTCCTCGCCTCATCAATTTCATGATCTAAACAGTATACTCGACAGCTGAGGAGCAAGGTCAGCTATTGAATTCAGTGTAAAGCAAGTGGACCTTTTTCACTTTTTAGATACATGTTGTCAGATAACTGGACAGTTAGAATAAAGGTCAAAGAAAATAAGAGTCATAAAACTCTACTTGGGTGGACAACTGGTTTCACGGGGTGATTAACCCAGATGGTTAGTACTGTCATCAAAAAGGTCAATTTGGTCAGGTAACTACCTAGACTCCGTTTTGTTTGAAAGCTGGAATGACTAGGTAAGTGAAGGATCAAACGTTTCAGCTACAGTAAAAAGACTGGCTGGATGTGTAGACAAGTCTTAAGATGCCTGTAGATTCCTCCACTGCCTGGGTTAACTAGAATTATTTGCATTTGCCCCAGCTTGGGATGATGGAATAGCCAGGAGAGTCTTACAAACTGGGTCTCATAGCTTAGGCTTCATCAAGCATTGTCCCTAGGGGAAAGGGCTGCAGAGATAAATTCAAGGTACCAGAAAGGGAAAGAAGAGAGTTATCCAGGAAAGATGCTCTGTATATCCCCACCCCCTCCTTCCTCACTCCCTCAGTATTGGTTTCTGGATGTCCTAGTATATATGTTAGTGAATTCATCAAATTTAACAAAGAAAGACTGAAGCTCAGAGACTGAGTGTGTGTTGTTCCTGGCAGCATAGGCTGAGGGATGCCCTCCTGGAGGTGCCAGTGACCATAGAGCATATGCCAGAGTTCTCACAGGTCAGACCCCTACACAGGGTGAAACTTCTCTCTCCAAGAAAAGTGCTTCACACATCTATGTGTCAAGGGGAGGATTTTGGAGTAACTGGTTTCCTCAGATAAATATATTCCACTTAATGTTTCCCTGAGACCTGCTCCCAATCTAATGCTGATTTAATTTCCATGGAACATTCCTGAGCAGGATCTGCCACCATCCCCTTCTAGAAGGAGCTAAACAGGCCTATTTAGAAAGATGCTATCCATCCTGACTCTGTATAAAAGTCCTCTAACCATCCATTAAAGATGTGGCCAATGGCCAAAAGAAAGTGAAAGGAACTGCATCTGCTTTCAAGGAATTCACTCAGAATCCTCATCTCTCCAAGTCCAGCTGGGTCACTTCCACCTCGGTGCTACCAGGCTGCTGACCATCAGCTTTAGCTGGTGCCTGTCAGACTTCCCTTTCGTGAGCCACAGCTGAGCCACCCTTGGCCATTTTGTTCTGTACACTGTCAAAGTCAGCCTTGATGAGAGCACCAGGATGGATCTGCAGCGTGGCCCCTGGTGGCCCTGCAGCCTGGCCCCTCACCAGCACCCTGAGGGAGTATGGGGACAGGGGTCATTCCCATCAGTGGGGCCTGTCCCTAGGCTGACATATTGGCTTACATCTGCCAGAAGCCCTCTCCTCATTATTCTCAAAAAAATTCTTTCAATTTTTCCTGCCACCAGACCCAGGAACAAATTAAACCCAAAACAGAATAGCCTCAGGCCTTAGATCTCCTGACCTCCTTCAGGTTTTTATCTAACTAAGCTCTTCTTTATCTCTGCAATCTTTGGTGGTGACCTGATATTATTTAAGTGAATAACATTGGTCAGAAAGAGTACAGTATAGAAATGGGGGAAAAAAGATGGTAACTCTACAGTGGAGGAACCTGAAAAACACCAACTCAGCTGGGTCAACATCAGTAGCAGGATGTCAGTTAACAGAATTACCTTTAGTATGATGTGATGAAAATGACTTTTTACCCATGAACTTTACCCATGAAAATGACTTTTTATGGGTTTTACTGATAACCCCAATCTAATCATGAGAAAAATACCAGACAAATCCCAATTAAGGGACATTCTGCAACATACCTGACCAGTACTCCTTACAACTATAAAGGTCATCAAAAACAAAGTCCAAGAAACTCATAGGAGATATGACAACTAAATGTAATGTGATGTCATGGATGGGGTCCTGGGACCAAAAAACAACAAAAAAAGTATATTAAGTAAAAGCTAAAGACATCTGAATAAAGTAGGTTTTGGTTAATAATAATATATTAATATTGGGTTATATTAATTGCAATTTGACGCATGCATAGTTGTTTGTCATGAGATTGGATGCTAGGGCAAGCTACTCACAAGCCCCTCAGCTGGGTCCTAGACAAACAGAATCTTGAGCCACAAGCTGAAGCTCAGTTCTGGGAGCTGAGCAACACTGAAGACCCCAACTTGGGGGAAGGTGGGGAGGATAAGGGGTGAGTCCCTGGGCTCCAGGGCTGTATGATGGGAAAGGAGATTCAGAACTGTTGTGGATTTCAGTGCACAGTCCTAGAGCCCCAGGATATTCAGCTCTGCTGAAAGAAGGGAAGCATTTGAGGTTATTTTAAACTGCCTGCCCCATGTCAGGGCAACCAGGAGTCTCAACGGAAGATATGACAGAAGGTAGGCTCCAGGAAGTCAAAGAGGGAGATCACATCAACCAGCACCACAGTAGGGTTCTAATGTAATTATTACAATTCAGTCCCCAAGCTGATACAGTCTATTAAGTAAGCAGTAACATTTTTAAATGCACATGGAAACTGTATTAGAAAGGAAGAAATAAGACTGCCACTATTTGCAGATGACATGACATTGTATATAGAAAACCTTAAAGACTCCATCAAAAAACTGCTAAAACTAATAAACAAATGCAGTAAAGTTGCAGGATAAAAGTCAGTAGACAATCTGTTGTGTTTCTTTACACTAATAACAAACTATCAGAAAGAGAAATTAAGAAAACAAATCCATTTGCAACTGCATCATAAAGAATAAAATACCTAGGAATAAACATCACCAAGGAGGTGAAAGTTTTGTGTATTGAAACTACAAGACATTAACGAAAGAAACTGAAGGACACAAATAAATGGAAGGATAGTCCATGCCCATTGATTATAAAAATTAATATTGTTAAAATGTCCATACTACCCAAAGCAATATACAAATTCAATGCAATCCCTATCAAAATTCCAATGGTATTTTTCATAGTAATAGAACAAACAATCCTAAAATTTGTATGGAACCACAAAAGCAATCTTGAGAAAGATAAACAAAGCTAGAGGCATCAAGCTCCCTGATTTCAAACTACATTACAAAGCTTTGGTAATTAAAACAGGTATGGCATTGACATAAAAACAGACACATAGATCAATGGAATAGAACAGAGAGTCCAGAAATAAACCCATGCATATATGGTCAATTAATTCATGACAAAGGAGCCAAGAACATATGGTGGGGAAAGAACAGTCTCTTCAATAAATGGTGAATGTGAAAATTGGGCACAAGCAAGAGTGAAACTGGACCACTATCTTACATCATACACAAAAATTAACTCAAAATAGATTATAGATTTGAATGTAAGACTTTAAACAAAAAAACTCCTAGAAGAAGAAGAAAACAAAGGCATTAAGCTCCTTGACATAGGTGTTGGCAAGGATTTTTTTTTTAATCGGACACCAAAAGCAAAGGCTACAAAAACAAAAATAAACAAACTAAAACTGAAGTGCCTCTGCACAGCAAAGAAAACCATCAACAAAATAAAAAGGTAACCTACTGAATAAGATAAAATAATTGTAAATAATATATCTGATAATGGGCTAATAACAAAAATATATAAAGAACTTGAACTTAGTAGGAAAACAAACAAACAAAAAGAGTATAAAAAATGGGCAGAAGATGCGGATAGACATTTGTCCAAAAGACACACAGATGGCCAACAGGTACGTGAAAAGATGCTCAACATATTAATCATCAGGGAAATGCAAATCAAAATCACAGTGAGATAACAACTCACACCTGTTAGAATGGCTATTATCAAAACGACAACAAATAAGAAACATTGGTGAGGACTGTGGAGAAAAGGGAGCCCTTGTGCACTGTTGGTGAGAATATAAATTGGTGCAGCCACTATATAGGGAAAACAGTATGGAGGTTCATTAAAAAATTAAAAATAGAACTGCCATATGATCCAGTAATCCCACTTCTTGGTGTTTATTCAAAGAAAATTAAAACTTATTCTAAAAGATATATGCAGCCCCATATTCTTTGTAGCATTATTTACAACAGCCAAGATGTGGAAACAACCTAAGTGTGTTGATGGATGAATGAATAAAGAAATTTTATATGTATATGTATATATAGAGGATTTTAATATTGCCTCTCCCATAGGGTTGTCATCATAATTAAATAGGCTTTTATAATATTAAATGTCTAGCACTATTCCTGTCACATAATAAACACTGACATTAAGAGTCCTTTTTTAACAGAAATAGATTCACAGACATCGAAAACAAACTTATAGTTACCAAAGGGGAAAGGGTGGGGGGAATAAATTAGGAGTTTGGAATTAACAGATACACACTACTATATATAAAATAGATAAATAACAAGGACTTACTGTATAGCACAGGGAACTGTATTCAACATCTTATGATAACCTACAATGGAAAATAATCTGAAAAAGAATATATATATATATATAAAAATATATATATATAATATATATATATAAAACTGAATCACTTTGCTGTATACCTGAAACTAACACAACATTGTAAGTCAACTATACTTCAATAAAAAAATTAAAAAATACAAGAATCCTTTTTTAAAAATATGTTAACTCAAAGTTAAACTATAATCCAACCTTACTTCCTCACAAATCCTATAAAATCCTTATTCTTTCAAAGTCCAGCCTGAAACCCTACTTACTGCCTGTGATACTTCTGTTGTTCCTCTTAAATAAAATTAATTCAATGTGCCTCTTTTCTGCTTGCACAACAACTTACTGATGCAGACATTAAAATGTGTATTATGATGTGTGGCTATTAATGATTAGCTCTTCTGGGTCTGTCTCTCAAGCTTGATTATGTGCTTTCTAGGACTAGATTATGTCTGTGCTTCCCTAAGATCTAGACCAGTGTCTAGCACTTGAAAAAAATATATATATATATGTTTCTTCAATCTCTAAATTCCACCTTGGGGTGCTGAGCAAATCCTGAGTCAAGAAAATCCAATATATCACAACTAAACCCTATGCACTGAAATAATGACTTGCATTTTGTGGGCATTCTCCCAATACACAACAACGTAAATATTATGCTTTAGTTTTCAGAGTCTTACAAATTGCAAGATTTGGTAAGTCAAAGCAGACACTCTATTTCCGAGAAAGAAATGCTGGAATCAAAATAGGCTAGATTTCATTGCACTGATCTCCCAGAAAAGCAACCCCAAACTCAGTCACTGAAGGCTAAAGAGCTGACTGAACTCCAGGCAAGTGTGGGCAAGAGTAAAGAATATTCATCAAAGTCAGTATTGTTATTTGTTGCAACATGGATTTTTCTTAGGTTCCATTTTATTTATGTCTCTGGCTACCTTGGCATTATTCACAGCAAAGCGCAAAGGCAATGACAAGAAGGATGCCTGATTGCACAAACAACATGTCCTGTGAGGAATTCATTTGCCTGAAATAAAATGAAAAATGCAGACATAGTTCAAGGTTGTATTCACCCACATAGTGAGAACAGACCCTGAAATTATAAGGCTATGAGTATCTGGGAGAGTAAACCTTTCATGTTGATTCCTCAGAGATGAATTGAAGTTATGATCCCAGGCAGCATTTGTTCAACACTTGGCTGCTGCCCTATCTGTCAAATTTACGTTGTAAGTCTGCTGAGTCCAGCTATAATTTTCAGTTTGATAGTGTGGTTGACAGTCTATTATGCTCAATGCATTTTTTTAAACTTTTACTTTCAAAGAAAAATCACAGCTTTCTTACTCTTTTCTATTTATCATGCATATATTGCCAAGGTAAAGTTTTAGAATTTTTTTTCAATTTCAGTGGGGTAGAATAGACCCACTCCATACAGCTCTGCCACAAGGCTGGCCCTGGAGGAAGACAGAGGCAAAACTCCCAAGTTTGACATGTTTTAAGCCAGCACTAGAGATACAAGTACATGTCTATTTTCCCATGGCTCTGGAGTACGACAGGAACCTCCCAAAAGAGACTATCCTGCCTTCTATTCCAGACCTAAGGTTCTCACGATCTAGTGACCCAGGGAATGAGTACCCTTGGCAATGCCTTTGTGAGGGGGCACAGTGAAGCAGAAGGACACTTAACCCTCTGTGAAGTCAGCAGCCATAGTTCCCCTCCTAGGTCTGTTCTGTTTCTCAGTCTTCACTTGTCCATGGCTTCATTCTCTGAGACTACCTGCTCTGGAATACACTAAGAAAATCAGGAAGATAAACCTTTCAATTATGCTTTTTCTTTCAGTGATCACTGAGAACATGAGCCTCCAAATGTGCAAAGGCATTTAATCACAAGGCAAGAAAGGGCTTCATTCAAGCTGAATGTCCATTGACAGATGAATGGATAAAGTTGTTTTATATGTGTGTATATACACACATACACACACACACAATGGAATATTATTCAGCCATAAAAAAGAATGAAATAATGCCATTTGCAGCAATATGGATGGACCTAGAGATTATCATACTAAGTGAAGTAAGTCAGAGAAAGACAAATATCATATGATATCACTTATATGTGGAATTTTAAAAAATGATACAAATGAACTTATTTACAAAACAGAAACAGACTCACAGACATAGAAAAAAACTAGTGGTTACCAAAAGGGAAGAGGAATAAATTACGAATTTGGGATTAACAGATACACACTACTATATAGATAAAAAACAAGGACCTACTGTATAGTCCAGGGAACTATATTCAATACTTTGTAATAACCTATAAGGGAAAATAATCTGAAAAAAGAATATATATATACACACATATATGTGTGTGTATGTATAACTGAATCACTTTGTTGCATGTCTGAAACACTGTAAACAATTATACTTCAATAAAAAATTAAAAATGTAAAAACAAGAAAGGGCTTCATGTACCTTGCTGCTTTTAGAAAGACTTAGTTCATCCCTAACATCCCAGGCAGGTAGAAATCCAAAGTACTCTTGAAGACCTTCAGCTGTTATTCTGTGAACTCTGCTGTTAACCCATCCTCATGAGTGGCAATGCCTATGGTGAATATATGAGTCCTTAGTTCTAGTCATAATCTTCCCCATTTCAGATTTTCTCTTGCTTCATTTTCTCAGAGAAAAGGTAGAATTCAAATCAATGCATTGAACAACAATTAAGCACATATTAAAAACACAAAGTGTATCTTCTACTCAACACTGTCCCTGAACAGGACACTAAGCAGTAGATTATTTCCAAGTATAGCAGTTAAAGCACTCAGTGTATATAGAAAAAAGATGAGAAGGAAAATAGAGAATGTTAAAAGGAAGATTTAGATCTGACCTTCCCTAGAGTATTTCTCTTTAACATTTTCCGCCCTACTTTGAGGTACTTAATCGTAATGGATATGGTCCCTCAAGCCAAGGTATTGCTGTCGGCACCGAGGGGCACCAAAAGCTTCCTCTTTGTCCGACTCTGTTGTACAGTTTTCTACCCAAAGCTGCCCTTGATGAGAGTTCCAAATGCCCAGAATTTCATTTGGATTTGTGGACAATTCTACCTTCATGTTAGCTCAGTTTTTCAGATCCCTCCCTTTTAATGAGTTTATCTAGGACCCCTTTTATGCTGATAGAATTGAAAAGTATGCTGGTCTAGGGGACAAGCCATCCAATGGCTACTGGCAACACTGGATCCCAGTATCATCACCCATAAAATGGAGGACAGAGATCCCTGGAGTATTTCAGACCCCTTCTATTTTGTATTTTACTTCTGTCTATAAGGTCAGGAATAAGAAGGGAAAAGGGAGAAGGTCTTTGTCCTTATGCTTTGCCAACTTCTATTATTATGTTCACCGTGTTTGGATCCCAAGGAAAGTTTAGGAATGTGAGTTTCAATTCTCGGAGAAGACTCAGCTAGTAAGAATTGGTCCAATCAAATGCAGAAACCGCCAGTGCTAAAGTCTAATAAGTTGTGACTCTATTAGCCCCTTTCATGTGGCCACAAAATACGTCATCCGTACTTTTGAGAGTAAAACGGTATACTGTTGAGTAATCACACTGGGAAATCAGGTATAAACAGGGATCGCCCTTGAAAACTGGTATAAATTGTCAAAACCATATGAATGGTCACCCTTGCTAAATGCTAATGGAGGTTTTCTTAAAACCATGCACAAAAATTGCAGAGCATATTTTATAATAAATTATAGGTCTAAATGTTTAACATGTATTGAAAAAAAATAAAACAAACTAAAAGACACTGAATGGCAGTATAAAGCTGGAAATGTCATTTAGGACTCTGGAGATGTCCTGGTTTGAAACTCATAGAAATATTGCCCAATTAATGACCTCCAGTATGTACGAAAATATCTTATGAAAGACACTAATATTCATCCCTGTACAATTTCTGTTTCTTGGTTATGGATATTACAAAAAGGTCTAGCACATTTGTCATCACCCTTATAAAATGAAGCTTTTATAATTTCATTCCATGAACTGTTCCTCTTTTTCCTCCTTCCCATGAAAAATATTTCTATGGAGTGTCTACCCCAGGAAGGATTTATCAATTCAGTCAAAAACAGAGTAATACAGTGACAAG
The DNA here is from genome assembly GCF_039906515.1 of Pseudorca crassidens. Taxonomy (NCBI): domain Eukaryota; kingdom Metazoa; phylum Chordata; class Mammalia; order Artiodactyla; family Delphinidae; genus Pseudorca; species Pseudorca crassidens. The sequence goes on along the minus strand of NC_090296.1, from coordinate 141,584,576 downwards.
GAAAACATGAAGTACACTTCTTTCCTTAAATGATCACCATGTGACCCAAAGTAAATAAAATAAATACGAAGAACATAGCAAAACAGAAAAAATAAATAACTGAGTAGCCCCACTTGGGCAGCTTTAGTACGGGATCCATGAGGATTTCAACTGACGTGTGCATTTATATTGTATTGCATTCTCCGAGCAGAACAGGCCTCCTTCAGGCCGCGTTTGACAGGAGTATAACTCATTCCCACTGCTTGCTCTGGCCACCATATCTGAGGTTTCAGTTGTCAGCTGGCCCAGCTGGCTGAGGTTGAAGTTACCCAAAGGAATCCTTTTAATTAGGACTAAAGGAAGGTATACAATGTTGTTCATGTGTGGATGAACCCATACTATGGAACCACATGCAATTAACTTTTGGGTTTACTTAAACAAATGGCTGATTATATATATATAAAAAACAGCCAAAAACTGCCTAAGATAAAAGTATACATTTTTCATAACATCTCACTATCAAAAATGCTCAGGCATCTTTAACCATGGTCATTTTTAAGTCTTTTGTCATTTACAGACAATTCTGGGTGTACTCTGATGCTTTTGCAAAAATGTTCCTACAAAAGGGTTTCATCTTCAAGGAATTCATGGAAAAGACTCTGACAAGGACAGGTTTCTGGTAACTGACTATACTGCTGAACTGAATGAATAAGCATTTTCAGAACTCTAATGGAAAACTGATGAATTCATAAAAGTGCTAACAAAAGATCAGATGAAAAAAAATTTATTACATGGGACTGAGTGAACTGATTATAATTATAATCAGTTATTATTAATGAAAAATTATAATTTTTGTGACTTTCTGTTTGAATAACAAAAAAATTATGACTTCTGTTAACAAATGAATTACTTCTATATTTCAACAAAATTCTTTTAGAATCTTTATGTTTGGCATGATATAAATTTTGATTTTGTGTTCTATATTGCGTTGTATCTTTATATATGGGATACAAATAATTAGTAAGCATTATTTCATTCCCATTTTTGGATAATTTACTATTCCTTAAAAGAAATGATATAAATTTAAAAAAAAAACTGCTCAGGCATCCTTTACAATCTATGATCTAATACACACACACACACACACACACACACACACACAATGATATAGTTCTCTGATTAAGATGACTTACAGACAGTTTTCCAAAAGAATAAGTAAAATCCTTTGACAGATCTGGTTAAGGATATTTTCTTTGTCCTGGATCTCTCAGAATCCCCTTCCTTGGTGAAGCTGAAGTTGGCCCTAGATTGTCCACTGAACTTTTTTGGACCCCATGCTGATTTGTCCCCCACCCACCTGTGGCAAAACTGATATTCCCTTATATAAGGTCTTTGACATTAACTTCAGAGATTTCTCAGTCTTTCTGTTTACAAATCTTCAATGTTCAAGCTCTAAGTACAAAGTCTTAGCTTTATTTCTATATTGGCTCCTATTTTCTACTACATGTGTTCTGCTACATATGTTCTACTGGATACTAGAGATATGGTCAAATTCACCTCTAGTGGATGCTTTGAAAAAAATGTTTGCTGCCTCTCACATGGAGATGGCTTCTTCCTATCTCTTTTGGTGAGTTCTCATCATATGTATTATTTTTATGTTTCCATTCTCTCTCTCTCTCTCTCTCTCTCTCACACACACACACACACACACACGTATATATGCCCATACTCATAACCTCTCTCCATAATCCTCTGATAGTATGACTGTCACAAAGGTTATATAGACAAGTAGCATACTACTGACCTATTTTCAGAATTATCTAATTTATTAAAAACACAAACTCCTAGGCCCCACCTATGCTTCCTGAATCAGAAATCAGAAACTCTAAAGAGGTGACCCTGGACTCTGTGCTTTTAGAAAGCTTCTCAAGGCATTCTGATGATCAACCACATTTTAAAATCACTGATATAAATTTCCAGAATTTTAATTGGAGTAGAAAACACTTTTAGTAGAAAAAGTCTCTCACACGATGACTTTAATCATTGATTTTAAGTTGCTCCCCAAGTTATATTAATATATATATTAATATATTAATTTTGGAATTTTGCTGTTTACCTCCCTCAAGCTTACCACATGTGGTCAACATTTTCATTAAAAAGTGCCAAAGATATACAGGACATATATTTTATAACGTGTCACACATCAAAAAATGTTCAGACAATCTTTACAGTCTATGATCTAATCGTATCCAAGAAGGAGCTCTATTGGTACTAAAGAGCATTAAGTCAATAGAAGTAAAATAAAGAATTTTCTAGATTAAAATATCTGAAGCCACAATGCTTTTGACCCATGTGTATCATTCAGTTCAGTGACCTAAGGTCAAAAGAATTGCAGTTCTCATGCCCTTAGACTAAATAATCATCCTGATAAGCATAGTGCATGGTTTGTTCTGGGGACAGGGAAAACAAATAACTGCAGTACCTAGAGATGCCTCTAAGTTTGAGTTAGCCTAAGTCAAGAGGAGCTGAGGTCTCCTCTTCACTTTTCAAAGGCTCTGGCTGAGCCCACCTTTAGCCTGACACAATGGCAGTCATCTATGGAGAATTCTGAACAAAACCGAAGATGGACAAGTGCCCTTCCATTTGTGAAAAGGAGAAAATGGCAGATGAAGTCAGCGAGCCTGACACTGACCTTCAGCAAACTTCTGGGACACATTAACAGCGAAGTTTGGGGCTGCCCAGAAAAGGAAGCAGAAATCATAGAAACCAGAGCCTATCACCAAGAACAACTTAGGAAATTATTCCAGCTGTGCCAGCCCAACTTCATTTCACACTTTGACAGGTTATTAGGTAAGGAGACAGTTTAAGAGGCCTTCAGTGAGTAATTTGCAAGCGTCTCTCAAGATACCCTTGCATGTTATATAAAGAAAGATAGGTTCAATGGCAGCACTCAAATAGATTAGAATGTGGTTGAATGATCGTAACTAAATGGATCTATGTTTTGGATGATATGTATTCACTCAAGTTCAACAAATGTAACAATAGCTGGTAAAAAGATAAAAGAAATTCTTGTCCGCGCTGAAGACTCCATGTAAATTAGAACAGAGGCAAATGAAATGGATGGCAGGTTCAAGATCCAAAGTGGTTTCGTAAGAATGGAATCTAACCAGATGAAACTGGAATAAGTGTGAGTTCAAGCACTTGGTCCATCCAGATCCACTACACAGTGTTGTAGCTGGAAACATTCATGCTAATGGCAATTAGTATAAAAAAGGAGTTGGAGACTCTACTTGACACTAAGTTGAAAATGAGTTAGCAGTATGATTAGGCCATCAAAAGACCTTAAGACTTCATGCTTCAGACTTCTTTAATAGCAGTTGGGTTTTGAGAATGATAATGGTGGTTATCCGGGAATCCCACTGTAATAGGGACCTAAATATTCCTAGACTCTAAGCATGTTGGCTTTCTCCTATAGAAAGCTCTTACACCCTCCTACCTCTACTGTCCCACACATGCTTTGCTCCTGGCTAACTCTTCCTTCAGCTCCCAATGCAGATGCCAAAGGAAGTTGTCCCTGACCCCGATATTAAGTTACGCACCCTTCCTCTGAGCATCCCTACAGCTAACAGCTATCAGATCACTTCTAACACTGAATTATACTGTGTTTAATTGTCTTTTTCCACCTCTACACCATGAACAGCTTACTCTGCTCATTGTTACATCACAGGTTTACCAGATGTTCAATAACCTTTTAGTGAATTAATGAGTGAGGTAATTCAGAGAGTAATCAGGATAGTGGAAGAATAAAAACACACATCACAGGAGAACTAGAAGGAACTAAAGATGCTTACCCTGGAGAAACGAAGCCTCATGGGAGTGATGTGAGGGCAGTTTTCAATTAGGTAATGGTCTGAAGAGGATTGATTCAGCTTATTCTACATGACATCAAGGACAGAAGTTTCAAGGAGAGATATTTTAGCATGGTTCAAGAGATGACTTGCTAAAGGAATATAGCAGTTAAATAAATTCCCATGAGATAAAATAAGTTCATACACTACAGACCTGCTAAAGCACAGAATATTTGGCTACATGGCAGGAAGGCCGTAAAGGAATATCAAACACGAGATGGGAAGCTGGACTAAGTGCTAAGTTCCTTAATATTCCATGGTTGAATGATTAAGTCACAGAAATATATTCATCTATAATTCACACTATCCTCCTCTGTGAATTAATCCATTAGGAATAAGATGTTTGTCGGAGAGAAATTACATTCATGGAAATATCAGTAGAATGGAAGTCAATTGTCTTTTGACTTGATCTTATCTATGCTGGAGAACTGGGTAAACTTTTATAAGCAACATAAAATCTCCAAGCTTATTTTTTTTATCAGTAGAATGGAATCCTGGGTTAAACCAAGTAATTCTGAATACTTTTCCAGATACACACACACACACACACACACACACACACACATATATATAGTGTGGATATATATATGATATTTTATACTATTCAATGACTTTAAGTGGTTGAACCAGTAATTCTGAACTCTTCCAGATATATATATATATATATATATACACACACACATACATATATAATGCTATTAATCACCTTTAAATGCCCTACCCAAAGAAAATATCCATTATATTGCATGCATCATATGCTAAGTCTCTCACTGGCCTAAAACCACTGAGTTAGAACACCCAATAATTCACTGTCAAGATGGCTAGATTAATAGCTAGATGTCATATTCCATTTTTTTAAAAGTCTGCCCTACATTAGATCAGATGGACTTCAATGGCCTCGATTACTCTTGAAGGGAGTCTTGCTGTCTGAATTTCCAGAATTACTACCACAAATGATGGGCTTTAATGTGCTGCAGCCTCCTTCTGGAGAGAGGCCCAGCCTAATCAGGACTTCAAACACTGTAATTCTTTGCCCTGACATTGGAAAGTTCAGCCCAAGCTCTGGACATTTTCACTTAACACTGCACTTAGAGAAAGACCTCAGCTTCTCTAGTATCAAATCTCTGGACATCATTTTAGGATAGGCCATCTCTTCCACGGATATATTTCCTTTTAGATCAAGTCAACACCACAATCAGCTTCCTAGGTACTAGACAATATCTAGTAATCTCTATTCAACTCACTTCTTGGTCTGGTTTAAATTTTTTTGTTTTTGTTTGTTGTCTGCCTAATACATGAAATATCCAAGGGAATGCCTTCTGAAGGAGTAGACTGCTCTCATAACAGAGACCTACATTATTAGGGAAAGAACACACCAGAAGATGCCTTTTTGTCCCAACCTAAGAAAGCTATACAGAGGCCCAATGGTGTGAATATATGATAACATAGAGGGACTAAAATTGTTTTTAATTCACTAGGAGTAAAAAATATATTCTTTTTTTTCTTTTGGTTTTCATGGGCTTAATTCTAACTATGAATTCCGTGATAAACTGGTATGTATCTTAAGTATTATTTGTTATATTATTTTAACACTTGTTTAGCCCTAGTAAATATTAGGCACATTGTACAACTCATTTAACTCAAAATGATCTTATTAAGAAGGTACAACTATTTTGCCCATTTTACAGATGAGAAAAGTGAAGCACAGTGGATACTGTGGTGTGTCCCTCAGAGTACCTGCCTAGGACTGAAAAACTCATTTCTCAGCTGCTGTTGGCTACTGGTTCATGGTTGAGCACCTTCTCTAGGAATTGTCCTCAGGCAAAGGGATCTTCTTTGCCCAAGGCTGCACCCACTCCTCAGAGGCAGCCCACATTCAGTGACTGGTCATTAGTCAGGTACACAAAGGAAAGGCTCAGTCCACTTGCTTTAACTCAGGATATTCAAAGGCTACCCCAGCTGTAGAGTTTCCCATTCACCATCTGAGGCTTCTGTAATATCTGCATCACAATTCAACTCTACCCTAGTCCTGATCCAGCTACCCCTGTTCCCTCACAGGTGTTATTCACAAGAACACACTACAATAAACCTCCTGTAGCAAATCTCCAACTCAGAATATGTTTCCCACATAATCCAACCTATGAAAGTTCCTTGTCCAAGATCACACAGCCAGTAAGTGGCAAACCCAAGCAATCCAGCTCCAGAATGCATGTTCTCAGCCACTACACTAATACACTTCTTTATAAGTAATAAGCTTAATTTTATGTCTGCATCTCAGTTAAAAGTCTGGAGCCACACTTCCCAAGGTGAGGGATAACTAATACTCTTCTAGGTCTTCTAGGTATATATCAACAAAACTGACCATGTTTGAATAAATTCAGTAAATGCCATGTAATTTACCCCCTATTGGATAGTCTCCATGCATGTTAATATTCCAATAGAACTGGTAGGTTCCGCAACAAAGAAATCTTTTTACATGAAATTTGCAATATGTTTTCCAACCATAACACCCTATTTTATGAAACATCTATTAGCACCTATCTGCTAGTGTCCTTCAGACCCAGTCTGGGAAATGTTGGCCTGAAAAAAACTTTCATTTTTCTTCTAAGAAACTTCTGCTTCCCCTTTTTAAACTCCCTTTGCTGTCTCACCATTTCTGGGATGCCATCTTAGGCAGGCCAAGGGAGTTCTAGCATTTTGTCCTTTTCTGTGCAAAACTCTTTGCGTTCTCTGCCTTAAGAAAGTACTTACCTTTGCTTTACATGCCTAAATGTCATAAGATTACACACAAGGTTATTAATGAATGTCCGCATAGGTTGCAAATGCATTATCCTAGCATGAAATGGCCATTCAGTGGGAGAAATTTTAAACCTAGCCTGTAAACTCAGGTCTAAAATTGTATGGATTTAAAAACCTACTGAACCTGACTAGACATCTTTTTTCTCTTCTATAAAGTGAGAGCAGGGCTAGCTTTGTTGAAATGCAACAGCCTTTCCAATGCTAACATTATAGGATTTCTTAACTTTCGATTTAATGTATAACGTAGTGGTAAGTAGGCAGGTTCTAGAATCACACACACACACACACACACACACACACACACACACAAACTCGTACAGAAACCTAGATTCTACACCCTCTTCGCTCAATTATTATCTGTGTTCTGTATGCCCTTTTGCTCCTAAAATATTAGTTTCGTCATGATTAAGTCATACTGGCAGTACTTATCACAGAGGATTGTTGTGAAGATTAAAAGAGATAATGCATGTAAAATGTTTAGCATTGTCAAGCACATGTTAAATGCTCAATATATTTGTCATCTTCTTATCATTGATGTTGGCTGTGTTTATAGGGATGATGGTGGTAGCAGTGATGGCTGAGAGAGGAGGTGGTATATTATGTGTTTAAACTGTTCATTTTTCCTGGATTTCAACTGTGTGGATGACTAAGACCAATCAGCCAGAATAAGTCAGAAGATCACATGCACACATAATGGATTAATAAATGTGATTGTTGTTGTTATGACGTTGATGTTGAAGAATGATGCTAAGAGGCATGATAAAGCTATTATGCCGTGCCTAATCTGCCTTCCACACCCAAGAGTAACTTGAAGAAGGCTAAGGAAACCAAACAGTGACAATTACATTATAGTTAAAAGATACTAAGTGCAGCCCATATAAGGACTTAGGTTAAAGAAGAGAAGTGATTCAAATGCCAAAATACTTAGAAAGATGGCTATCATAAATGAGATAATAGCCATAATTAATGAAGAAAAATAACTGTTCCCCATTTCCACTCTGGACCATACAAGAACAAAGGGACATAAATTGCTTTCAGACAAAATTAGATTGGCTACAACAAAAAAACATTTAAACTCTAAGAACTGGTCAGCACCAGCACATTTTACTAAGGGAGGCACTGTGACCTCTACTCAGAAATTCACAAATGACAGGGTAAATACCCATCTATTTGGGTGATTAAGGGGGAGATTATCTACAGTCAGAGGGAAAGATGCCATGCAATTCTTTGCAGTTCCTAAGTTTAGAAGATTATACAACTTAGCATGCAAAATACTGCTGTTCTCAACGTAGGGCTGCCAACAAGGAAATTTCTCGAGGAACTCCTTGAGCCAAATTTCCCCGTTAAAGACCCAAGGTACAAGTCAGATAGGGGCAGGTGTATTCAAAGAGCAATAACAACACTCTCTAATTAGACACAATCTCCTATGCGAGGCATCAACAGAACAGTGAGACTGGTGCTAGTAAATTAAAAATCCTGTTGCAATCACTCCCATGACATGCCCCCTTGCTTAAGCTCTACTCTCAGTTATTTTTTATTTATTGTAATTACTTTAGTAATAAGATTTGTTTTCTTGTTATTATATATATATATATATATATATATATTACTGTGCAGGGTAAGAAAAAAAATAATAGCCAAAAAGAATTATGTTTCTTATTTATCTCTTTGGCTGTTATTGGGCCAGGGGGTGGGGTGAGGAACAGAGAGAAGCTGTAAATACAAAAGATCCCCCCTGCGCAGTGAAGATGTATAGGAGCATATTTGTAAGAAGGAAGCAGGGCAATAAAGGAATAAGACTAATAATTCAAAAGGGCTAGGTGGCTCAGAGAGATAAATAACCTTTTGCAAGGAAAAGACAACCTGGAAATCAGGGCAAGGAGGGTGGATCCGCATCACCAAGGTTTATGTGCTGCCTTTGACTTTCCTGTTTATAAATTCTGGCTAGCCAGGAAGAAGGACCCAGAATCTGAAAGCATAAGCCTCCCGGCAATTCCCCAATGCCATACTTAGAGGTGCAATTCTTTCCGGTTCTTGATGGGGTGCACTTTCCTAGGAATCCAGGCTTCTGTGGGTGGTGGGCAATGAGGCTGTGATGCTGAGACTCGGTACACCAAAGAGACAGTCCCTAGGCTGGGGGAGACAGACTCCACCGACCACGGACACTGCTCATTACAGACATCCTGAAACGCTCTTGGAGATGCACTGATGGAGGCTGAGGCTGATTATAGGCTGGCTTCTAAAAGACAAGAAGCCAGATTTTTGTCCATTCCAATGGGACAACTAAATTTATTTAAAGAATAAGTATGGGGCTTCCCTGGTGGCGCAGTGGTTGAGTGTCCGCCTGCCGATGCAGGGGACACGGGTTTGTGCCCCGGACCGGGAAGGATCCCACATGCCGCAGAGTGGCTGGGCCCGTGAGCCATGGCCGCTGAGCCTGCGTGTCCGGAGCCTGTGCTCTGCAACAGGGAGAGGCCACAACAGTGAGAGGCCCGCGCACCGCAAAAAAAAAAAAAAAAAGTAAGCATGAGGAGAAAAAAAGGCATTAGCTGAATTCCTCCAGCTCTAAACTTCTCTACTGCTGTATATTTTATACAGTTTATTCAACCCTATACCCAGTCCATAATTTTTAAGTCATAATCACAAGGACAACCAAAGCTCTAACTAAAGAGGTTGTTGTCCTTGGGACTGTGATTTTAAAATTATGGAGTGCATGTAGGATTGAATAAATTGTATACATATACATGTAATTGTATATATATATGATATGTATATCATATATATATTTAAATATATATATATTAAAGGAGGTTTTCTCACCTTTGACCTTATCCCATCCTCTGCAGAATACCTATCTCATCTATCCCTGCCAAATCTTATCCTGGATCTCTTTGAGAAACAGAAATGGAAGCAGCAAAGAGCCTGCTTGGCTTGGCCATTGAGAAGAATTTTGCATGTCCCACCACTGAAATTCAGGCAACAGAAAACAAGAAGGTTCAGATCAAAATGGTAGAGTAGGAAGATCCTGAGCTTACGTCCTCCCACAGACACATCAAAACTATAACTACATATGAGCAAATCTGTCTGGGAATGACCTGAAGACCAGCAGAACAGATTTTCTACAACTAAGGACATAAAGAAAATATCACATCAAGACAGGCAGGAGCAGCAGAGATGTCACCCAGTCAGAGCCTACCGCGCCCCCATGGGATGACTCACAAATGGGACGGGTATCACAATTATGGAGATCCCCCCTGAGAAAGTGAGGGTCCAAGCCCAGTGTTGGGCTTTCCAGCCTGTGAGACGTGCACCAGGAAGACGAATGACCATAATGTCTGCCTCTGAAGATCAGGTCGGCTTCCATTCAGGAAAGCCAGAGGGCTGTGGCAACCCAAGACTCCACTCCTGAAGACCTTGCAAAAACTCAGCCACTCCAAGTCCCAGTGCAGAGTCAGCAGCTTGAAAAGTGCCTGGGTCTTACAAGGAGATTCATCAACTCATTTTATAGTGTGTGAGCTGGGACCGAGTGGAACTTTCTCTAGGGAAAGATGTGCTGGTGGACGCCATTTTTTTTTTTTTTTTATTCTCCTTCCACCTAGCTGGCCTGGTGCTGGTGGGCACTATCTCCCCCCCTCTCCGTCAATCTAGTTAATACCATGCACACTGCCCCAGCATCCCCCTGAGGACGCTCCACACCCAATCCACCCACCCAAGCCAGCCCCTCCAAAGTGGTTCTTTCTCTGGGAGACCAGACCTGTCCACCAGCACACCTGCAGTAGTCTCAGCCAGGCCTCAGAAACAGACCTGCCAAGGAGCAGCCCTGCCCACCAGGGCACCTGCAACAGTCACAGCCGGGCCTTGCAGATAGCTAGGCTAGGGGCCTACCCCACCCACCAGTGTGCTTGCAGCCCAACCATGAGAGGACGGCACACGCCACCTACACAGGAGCACCTGTGTGGTGATCACTTCTACATAAGATCACTCTTTCAAGACCAGGAAATGTAGCTGATAAACCTAATAAACAGAAACAAACACAGAGAGTTAGGCAAAGTGAAGAGACAAAGGAATACCTTCCAAATGAAAGAACAAGACAAAACCTCAGGAAAAGAACTAAACAAAAAAGAGGTAAGCAATTTACCAGATGAAGAGTTTAAAAACATAATCATAAAGATGCTCATGAACTTGGGAGAAGAATAGATGAACTCGGCAAGAACTTCAACAAAGAGTAAGAAATAGAAAATATAAAAAAGAACAAATCAGAACTGAAGAATACAATAACTGAAACGAATAATACACTAGATGGAATCAACAGCAGATTAGAGGATGCAGAATGGGTCAGTGATCTGAAAGACAGGCTAGTGTGAATCACCCAACTGGAATAGCAAAAAGAATTTTGAAAAATGAGAATAGTTTAAGGGACCTCTGAGACAACATCAAGTGTAATAACATTCACATTATAGGGTTCTCAGAAAAAGAAACTAGAGAGAAAGAGACAGAAAGCATATTTTAAGACAGCTGATTCACTTCACTGTACAGCAGAAACTAACACAACACTGCAAAGAACCTATACCCCAATTTAAATAATTAATTTATTTATTTTATTTAATTTTGAAAAAAAGAAAAGAAAGAAATAATGGCTGAAAACTTTCCTAACCTGGAGAAGGAAACAGACATTCAAGTCCAGGAAGCACATGGAGCCCCTAACAAGATAAACCCAAAGAGACACACACCAAGACACATTATAATTAAACTGCCAAATGTTTAAGATAAAGAAAGAATCTTAAAAGTGGCAAAAGAAAAACAAAAGACTATTAGCTGACTTTTCAGCAAAAACCTTACAGGTCAGAAGGGACTGGCACAATATATTCAAAGCGCTGAAAGGAGAAAACTTACAACCAAGAATACTCTACCCCAGCAAAATTATCATTCAGAATTGGAGGAGAGATAAAGAGTTTCCCAGACAAGCAAAAGCTAAGAGTTCATGGCCATGAAACTGGTCTTATAAGAAATGTTAATGGGACTTCTTTAAATGAAAAGAAAAGGCCATAACTAGAAAAAAGAAAATTATGAAAGAAAAAAAATCTCACTGATAAAGGAAAACATACAGTAAAGGTAGCTAATCAGCCACCTATAAAGCTAGTATGAAAGTTATTGTAAAAGACAAAAGTAGTAAAATCATCTATATATAAAATAGTCAAGTAATACTCAAAATAAAAAGATGTAAAATATGACATCAAAAACATAAAATATTGTGGGGGGCCAGTAAAAACTGTATTGCCTCATGGTAACCACAAACCAAAAATCTACATACTTATATGTGGAATCTAAAAAACAAAGCAAACAAACAAAATAAAACAAAACAGACTCATAGATACAGAGAGTAAACTGGTCATTGCCAGAGAAGAGGGGGTTGAACGGTTGAGCAAAATAGGCGAAAGGGATTAAGAGGTACAAACTTTCAATTATAAAATAAATAAGTCACAGGGATGCACTGTACAGCAAAGGGAATATAATCAATAACATTGTAATAACTTTGTAAGATGACAGATGGTTACTACACCTATCATGGGGATCAATTAGTATACAAATGTCAAATCGCTATATTGCACACCTGCAACTAGTGTAGTACTGTATGTCAACTATACCTCAATTAAAAAGTTAAAAATAAGAAATATTCCTTCCTCCAGTTAAAAAAAAAAGAAAGAACATCATCAGAGGAACCCTTACTTTTATAATTCCATACAGTGTTTAACAGTTTCAAAGTACTGTGGTATTTGACCATGATAATAATTAGGTGAGGTGCAGTGGTTAGGGTTTACTAGCCCCTTAATACTTTGAAGAAACAGGAGTGGAGAGGTTAAGCAACTTGTCCAAAGCCACATGGATGGAAAGAACACAACTCTGACCTAAACCAGAGTCTTCTGATTGCCTGATGGAAATTCCTTGTACTACACCACAATCACAGTCATCCCAGATGGGAAAAGAAGAGCGAGCCAGGGGGAAGCCAGAAAAAGTACAAATAGTTTCCTTTGAGCAAAGCAATGAGATCTTCTTATAGCTCTGATAACAAGGGGACAGGCTCTCCTCTTCCTTCATAAAAGCAGAGTCTCCCCAAGAGTAAATGGCGAAAGAAAAAGCACCCTCAGTATTGGCAGGAGCTGTCAGGTCTGTGCTTCCTATTTTCCAGTTATAAACTTTCATGAATTTTAGGGAGCCATGTGACATACATCATTAAATACATGGTAGATGTGATGGGAATTGTGAAATAACATATCTATATTATACTCAAGGGTTTGCTTTATAAAGGCTTCTAAGTGCATGTTGAAAGAAGGTGTTAAGAGTGGGGACACGAAAAAGAGAGATGTCTAAAGGGGAAATCAAGAAAGAAGAATAGATGCCCATCTGTCTCCCTCCTTGCCTGCATCCCTGCCCCCATTTCCTCCTCCTATAGGGGAAGGAACAGAGAAAAACTGGAGTGCAGACAGATATCAAAAGTTGCCCAGCCAATGAGGGAGAAAAGCATTTAACAAAACAAATGCATTTCCCCAAGAGCCTCAGCTCCAACTTGATCAATGATTCTGCAACACTGAATCATTTTTAATTTAATGCTTCTGGGAAGAAAGGGGGGAACCCATCAACTACAGGCACAGTTGGCAAGAGCTGGGTATTAGCATTTGGTAGCATTTATTATCGCTGTTTATGATGGCATAAATTAGGTTTATGCTGATATAATTAATGACCCTAAATTTAGGAATAATAAATGGTGGTATTTATTCAGCACTGCAATGTCTGAAGAAGGCAAATGTAGTAGTCAAGCTCCTGACTCCCTCTCGGTGTGCAGGCTGTGGTAGGAACGGGTGTGAGCAAGGAAGCCCTTGGAAACATGCTCCCAGAACTCTCCACCCAGCACTATGCATCATTTAACACTATGCAAATGACTTAGCAGCAGGACCTTAACAGTTCCCAGAGCAAATAATTTTCATTTTGACCTCTAAGAACAAGCTCATCAGCAAGATTGTGTCACATTTCCCTCTAGAACCAAGACCCTCAAATGTTCCCTTAGCTCACACTCTTCCTATGGGGTATGCACAGAGGTTTGGACAGTTGTACCAAATGCTACACTCTTCATGGATCTCTTTACCTCCTTCCATCTCTTAGAAGGAACATCACTGATGTCCTGCAAAATCTCTATAGACCATGATTTGAGAATTACTGGCAGATATTTACAAGGAAAGTATTTAAGGCAGAAAACATTTACGTTTGCATCTTTTAAAACAATTTCAAATGCATGTTTGTCTTTCATTCTGTAGTTATCTTCAAAACCTGTGAGGTTAAAATATTCCTGTAAATGTTGCCTTTTTGTGCCTAAGAGAGTATCTTAGCATTCAAAATGGACTAATACTTCTATTATTCCTTTTTTTCAGTGAGGGCAGGAGGTAAATGGAGAAAATTACAGTTCTTCCGATCGAATAACCCCTTCTAGATCAGAATAACATTCTCCCCCATTTTCAAATATAAGGAAAGGAAAGCAAAGAGAAAGAAATTAAAATACCCCTTGCCTACCTCTTCCCAGAGCCCCTTAACACAAAGACCCGCAAACAGGGTAGAACCAGACCCAGAATGACATTTCCATCCAAATAGCCAACCTTTGCTCCATGTCCAAAAAATTAAAATTTTCCTAAAAACAAATAAAGCACAAATATCCATCCACTGATAACTCTGTTCCAAAGAGTACGAAATAGCAAAACAATCTAAATTTCAGAAGTCCATGATTGCAAGTTTAAGTTCCTTTGTCAGCTCCCAGGCAGAGCAGTTGGGTTCTATATTGAAGGACAGATGACTGTTGTAGGCTAAGCTTTAACTGCTAAGAAATATGACCTTTGACCAGCAAACATTCCATAGAGAGATTCCACAGCAGGACCATTGGATTGCCTGGCCTCACTGAAAGGAAAATTTGGAGCTGAAACTTTGGAATGAGAGTTCAAAGGGGAGTTATCATCCTCATGTTGTATCACATCATGTCATGTCATCATGACCATCAGCACCATTTCTACAGACATCGTGGACTCAATCATTCATCTTCCCAAAGGCCACAGAGAATGTAGGACTTTCTCCTTATAGGCTCTTCAGCCTGTGACATTTTGGCCTTTGTACAGGAGGACACAGTGCCTTGCTGAGTGAGAGAGAGAAAGAGAAAGAGACCCATGGGGAGACTGACCATCTGACAGCCAATATTCCTCTGCCTTTGCTGGTCTCCCCTGATTCTTCCTGCTTCTCCTTCTCCCCACTAGGAAGGAGTGTGCTCTGCTGTTCTTGCTTTTCAGGACGTACTGCAGAACTCATCCACAGGCATACAGAAATTCTATGCTTCAGAAGCCAAACATGGATGGTGAGTCCATAGAAAAGCCAATCACTTCCCTATGTGATCCAGCAGGAGACCTAAGGGCACAAATCTTCCCAGCTTGGAAGATACTTATTAAACCTTAGCCTGTTGGAGACTACCCAGACATAAAATCACACTCCCTGATGTGTCCTCTGTCATTCTTTCAAGACAGTGGCTAAAAGCAGGAGAAGGACATGGAGAAGGTTAAGTATCATGCCCATAGGTTCAACAAAAACCATACCTCAAATGGATAGGATACAAATTTTCCCTTCCAAGCAAACCTGTAGTAAAACATTGTGTCGATGGTACACCAATACTTAAGTGCTAATATTTAACTGAAGATGTATCCAAAAGCTCATTTCTGATGGAGGTAACTCAAGGTCCCTTAGATCCCTTGTTCTGGTCTGGGATGATATACCTGGAGGGTCACACGTTAAAAAGAATTTAGAAAAGGTCAGGCACCCTGAGTTAGACTCAACAAATATGTGTTAGGCACCTACCACTTCCCAAGTTCTACGCTAACAACATTCAAAAGGAGAGTCACCAGATGACTATCCAGAAGCTTTGACATAAGTAGGGCTGCACAGCCAAGTGGAAAGAACACGAGCTTTGCAACGTGAGTTTAATTCCTGACTCAGCTGTGTGGCTGACCTTGCATATGCCACCCAGTCTTTTGCCTCAGATTTTTTTTTTCATTTGCAAAATGGGAGTAAAATATTTACTTTTTTCATAAGTATAAAAAACTTAAATTTAAAATCATATTTTTATCCTATTACATTCACAAGGAATAAAAAGAGTGATAATGTGCAGTGTTAACAAGGTATGGGGACCAGGCCCTTTCATCCATCAGTGGTAGGAATATACATCTGTGCATCTTCTATAGAGAGTAGTCTGGCAATAACATACATCAAATAAAAAATATGCATAACATCTGACTCAACAGACTACTTTCAAGAATTTATCTTAAGGAAATGACTGGAGAAATTTGCCCAGAGACTAACAAGACTCTTCACCTGTCTGTTGTTTATAATGGAGAATTGTTTAAATCAATTATGGCCCATCAAGACCATGAGATTGCTCTTTTCAAAACTATAAATGCCATTTGTATTCTTTGCTGTAGGAAGAAGCTGTCTGTTTATAAACTATACTACAAAATACATTACCTTATGAAAGTTAACATGGGTATGAATATAGAAATATGTTTAAGGAAACAGCTGATATACCTGAAGCGGTCAATTTACAAACAAATGGCTGATGGACCTTCTTCAGCTTGCTAACAGTGTTTCTCTCTGGGCAGCCTGATCCAGGGAGGGCCTCCAGGTTACAAAATTCTGCAGGCAAAATGTAATTATCACGGATGATAATGTGAACAATGCCCCTTGGATTAAAGTAATGTATTAGCCCCAAATTTAGGTGCTTTTTAATTTCTTCTTTAAGCGTTTTCTCTACACTAGGATTTTCTACAAAAATGATGTCTCATTTTTCCCCCCATTGGAAACAATAAAACCATTTTATTTTTTGAAAACAAAGAAGTCACATATAAACAATAATAAGCCTGATGCAAGTGCATGTTGGACACTCAGTAAACCAACGCTTTGTGCTTGTTTCTCACCAACTGTCTCTGAGCTCTCAGCCCACAATTCTATCCTCCGCTCTGTCACACCGCAGCTAAAACTCTACAGATCGCAACGCTCAGACTCCCTTGCCAGTCGGCTTCCTGCTAAGTTCTGCCAACGAAGAGGCACTAGAGGGAGATAGGAAGGCAGGAAGAGGAAGAAAAGGATACCCTTTATGTTTCCCAGTTCCAGTTAATGAGACTAGGGCAGCAGCAGGGGACTGGCTGAACTGCATCTTAAGACGCACAGCACTAGCATCACTGCATCTTCTCACAGGTACCAGCAGCAGGCGGGATGCATCCCCTTGCCATCTGGATACTTTCATTCCTTCACCCTTTCAACTGCGCCCTTTGGTCCACTGAAGCCCTTGCCAAGTCAGACTCCCTTCTCAGAGTTCCACACACCAGCATCATGGAGCCTTTCCAACCCTGGGTTCTGGTAACTCCACCTCTTCCCTTTGCTTCCCCATGCTTGTAGGCAGTGCCCGCCTCTGCAAATGTTAAATCTCCTGGTTTCTTCTGCATCCCCCCCCTTTTTTTAAATTTTTTAAAATTTATTTATTTATTTATTTATGGCTGTGTTAGGTCTTCGTTTCTGTGGGAGGGCTTTCTCTAGTTGCGGCAAGCGGGGGCCACTCTTCATCACGGTGCGCAGGCCTCTCACTATTGCGGCCTCTCTTGTTGCAGAGCACAGGCTCCAGACGCGCAGGCTCAGTGGTTGTGGCTCACAGGCCTCGCTGCTCTGCGGCATGTGGGATCTTCCCAGACCAGGGCTCGAACCCGTGTCCCCTGCATCAGCAGGTGGACTCTCAACCACTGTGCCACCAGGGAAGCCCCTGCATCCCCTTTTTGAACTTTCAGACTTCTACCACCAGTGTGAATCAAATCTCTTCTTCTTTAACACCTATTATCTTGACTGTATCATGTATCATTTTTATAATTAGAAGACAATGAAGTTATTTTATTTTTTAAATGTCCCAATTATACGGAGCACGACTCTTAAAACATATTAGCCATTGTACTTATTATTCCTTGTTCCCGTAGAAATCTCTCCAACTATGACTGGTACTGATCCTCTGCACCAATCTGAGGCAGACATTTTATTTCAACCTCAATAACACAGCTGAAACAAGACGAAAAGGCTTATTAACACTTTACTTAGAATAAATGATATAACAGATGATAACTACTCACAGAAAATTTAAAACTGATTATTGGTATAGCTGTTCTCATTCTCAAGCAGCCATGTGAGGGATTGCTTCTTCCAGCCTCTTCCACATAGCAGATGCCATGTTTCCTCAGTGACCTAGGGGGACCCTCTGGTTAGACCAGAGTTTCTTCACTTTTGAGCTCCAGAGAATTATCTCTTCCCCCCTAAAGGTCCATCTGTCAGGCATCTTTTCTTGTTCCAGGATCTACTCCTTTCCAGGAAGATTGACAATGGGAATAACAAATTCATTCAATGACTACACTGCTCTCTACCCACAGGGAAGTCTTCAAGGCCAGTAGCAAATGTATCATAGTATGAAGGGCAAGAATGCTTACTGCCATGATCTAAAGATCTAGCATCAAAAACCCCTGAGTTGCTTGTATGATTGTAGGTAGGTGAGGAGGCAGCCCAAGAAACAACTAATGTTGAATTTCTCACCAGTCTGTTGTTTAGGAGCTCAGAGAGTATCTTCCATTCTTTCTTGAGCATAATTTTTAAAAATTATATACTTACTACAGTCCGTTTTTTTTTCAAATGTAACTGATCTGAGAAATCCGAAAGTCTGAGAATCACTGCTACATGTTTTTATATTGAAGAGATTTGAAATACATTAAAAGTTAGAGCTGAGGTCACATAAGAGGGAAGCCCTGAACATATCAAAAAAGGAGGAAAGAGGCATAGCCCAGCCCAAAGGTGAAGTGAACCCAATGGGGATAATCATAAGCATTTTGTGATCCTGAACAGTTACTTGAGTGAAAACGTACAATAGAATGGGCAGTGGAATGGCAGCCCTGTGGCCAAACTGTTCAAAGTCAGCTGGGTGCTGTTTACAGCCAAAAGTTGGCATCAACAGGAAGTATGTCTTCTCCAGAGGAGAAAGCTGGCAGGACACAGTAGAGTGTTGAGGTCCAAGCCACGCTGGGAATTCAAATTCCATGAAGGAAAACTGAGGATGAACTAATTCATTCGTCCTGGGCCAAGATTGCGGAAAGCAGGGGAGGCTATGCCTTCTTTCATCCCAGTCACACTGGATGTGAAGATCAAGGTCAACAAGACTAATTTCAGAGACCATCTGCTGATGGGGCTGAGGCTTTACTTGGCATCTCCATCCAAGTTTGGGAGAGCTGATAGATTAAAATCAACATGGGCTCTGGAGGTAGACATGGGTATGTGTGTGCCAGTGTGTGTGTGTGTGTGTGTGTGTGTGTGTGTGTGTGTGTGTGCGCGCGCGCGCCAGTGTGTGTGTGTGTGTGTGTGTGTGTGTCTATTTGCTTGAGTGTTTTAATTATCTAGACAATTTTTCATGCCATTTCTGCCTTGAACTAGGCTATGTGATAACTCATTTTATCTCTTTAGTCTCAATTTCCTTATCATTTGAAGGACTGGGACTAAATAATATACAATAACCTGCTCAGCTAGAACATTTTAAGATTCTTTTATTCTAATTCCCTTAAATCTCTATAGAAAAGGAATGTAGAATAGACAGAAGTTTTAGTT
Source organism: Pseudorca crassidens (assembly GCF_039906515.1). Taxonomy (NCBI): domain Eukaryota; kingdom Metazoa; phylum Chordata; class Mammalia; order Artiodactyla; family Delphinidae; genus Pseudorca; species Pseudorca crassidens. Next base: position 141,565,185 of record NC_090296.1, on the reverse strand, counting down.
CTGGCTCTGTAATACGAGCTATTTAAACTGCACTGAAGACTTCACCCCTGTATACTCAAGTTTCTGCACCTGAAAATTATACGGAAGATCTACCTTGGTTGGGCCATAGTTACTATTAGATAAGAAAATATATGTAAAAGAGCAAGGTTCTTTCTTGGCTTATAAAAAGTACTAAATATTTTTTTTATAAAGTCTGTGAGTGCTCTTATTGTAGTAAAATAAAGGCTTCACAATCCACAGAGTAAAAGACTATTGATAGTAAATTTAAATGGTCCCAGATAGTTAAAACTGTCAAGATTTTTATCTGATTTTTATAGTTTCATGTGTTTCCACTAGAGCATTCAGCCTATTACTTCTTAATACCTTGGTGTGTTTACTTATAGCACGTCTTTTGCTCTTTATGATTGTTTACATCTCTTCCACAATGGCCTTGGAAGAAAGTAATCAAGTTTGCAGCGTTGTATATATACTAAGAATAAATATACTCTGACTCTCCTGGGAATAAAATGTTGGCCTGGGTGTTGATTTTATAAAAATTATTTGTCACTACCCTCCACCCAGCAAGCAAAGTCCAAAAATTGGGAATCATGCTAGATTTCTTCCTCTCCTTCACTTACTTCTCATGTTGACCTTTTAAGTCATCACCTGTCTTCTCCCCACTCCCCACTCTAATCAAGCTGCCATTATCACTTCTGCTCTAACCCTACTGGTTGTCTCCTTGTTCTTTTATCCCATGTTGGAAAGAATTATAAGAAACAAGGGATCACTGCATCAGTCCTCCTGGATTACTTTGAACTCAGCCCAGTTCAATACAAACTACCAGGCCAACAAGATGGTAAATTGTTTCTTTTGGAAACCATCTTTGTATTTTGTCTTCCTGTTACAGACATATGTTGCTAAGAGATCTTTGGCTTGACAAGACCCACTATATCTTTGCTAGAACATCCTGGCTTTGTCTCCCTGACCACTGCTATCAAAACCTCCCAGCCATCCTCAGAGGCTCATTAACATCACCACACAAGGAAACTACTCCACCTTTACACAGTTTTGCAAACTCCACAGGGGTCCGTGATTTTTTTTTTTTTTTTGAGGCTCACAGAATCTTTTTTATTTAAAAGCTGAGTCTTCTAATACAGTGATTTCCTGAAGTTTCAAATAACTTGCAAAGTATGAAACCTGAATTCCTTTGTAAGGTCTTCTGTGATACCTTTAACTTTCAGTCATAGCATTTAAATGAAGGCAGCTATGATTTTAAAATATAGTACATAATGATAGGTACACAGAAATATTATGCATTTTTTCATAAGTACTTTTGCATGATACTAGCAGGGAGAGAAAGAAAAGCATCTTGTGGTAGGTTAAGTGGCAAGTTCAGGTTCAGGCTCTCTAATCTTTAGGCAAAAAGCTTGCCTCTTTGCTGGTCAGACCACACACAGGGCAGTTCTGTTAATGTTTAGAAGCCTATGAATAGGAATGTGTCCAAAGAAAATCAATGACAATCAGAACATCAGAAACAATACCACATAAGCAATGTTTAGCTGAACCACATCAAACTTGGGAGAGGGCTTCACCTGAGGAAGTTAAGGCATGTAAAATGGGGATTAGATCTTATCCTTGTTTCTACACATTTTAGAAATGTGTAGAATGTGTAAAATTGTAAAATTTTAAGTTTTAGTTAATGTGTAAAATTCACAAGGCAAAGATCAAAACAAAGAAAAACAAATCCACCTAATTATACACTATGGAATGGGTATGTCCTGAAATGGAATGTCAACGAAGCATTTAAGTAGAAGTTAGATAAACCATATGTTAGGTGTGTTCTAAGGGTTCGTGAGCTGAAACTTTTTTTTTTTTTTTTTTTTTTTTGTGGTACACGGGCCTCTCACTGCTGTGACCTCTCCCGTTGTGGAGCACAGGCTCCGGATGCGCAGGCTCAGAGGCCATGGCTCACGGACCCAGCCGTCCTGCGGCATGTGGGATCTTCCCGGACCCGGGCACGAACCCGTGTCCCCTGCATCGGCAGGCAGACTCTTAACCACTGCATCACCAGGGAAGCCCTGAGCTGAAACTTTTAAGCCCATTTATTGTATGTTATGATTCCATGGCAGTCTCAAGTCTTTTGGTAATGATGTGCAACAACCTGGGGATTTTTTTTTCAGTAGAATAATGCTATGATTTCCAAATCCCTTTCAGCCAAAATTGTTTGGGTGATCCAAGTAACCTACGAAGTGCCTTGAGCTCCATGATGAAAGATGCTATATAAATAAAAAGGGTAGTTTAGTCATAATAAATAACGGTAATGACGATGGATGGTGGTGTCACAGAGAAGCTGGCCTGCCATTAAGGAGCCCAAAGCAACCAGCTGTAAGCTGGAAATAATGTGTGCCCAGGCCAGGAGGATATTCAGTGACTGAGACCATGTTAACCTTTCAACCAAAGACCTGGATCAAGCCTCTGATTCAGAGGTGTGAGCGTTTGAAATGGAAAAAACTACAGTATTTATTCCAGAGCTTGAATGTTACTTTGGACTTATAAGACCTCTACCAACACAGGTCAACAGGGAGCTTCCTCTTCCAACAGAAGAGAAAATTGAGTAGGTCAGAGGAAGAGCCAGAATTCCAGACTAGAGTTATGACTCTGAACCCCATGCTCTTTCCATCCTCTACCAGACCCCAGACAATTCAATGGAACATGTAACTTCAGAAAAGAGCCAACTTGGATGAGAAAATGTTGAAAAGAGGTCATGTCTCAAGATGGCTTGCAGAGCTGTTTTCCATCCATTTAGGCTCAGTAAGCCTGCTAGTAAAACTCTTAGCCCCTCAAGCAGGGAGGAGCCATGCACTGAGGCCCTGGAGCTGATCTCCAGAGTTAAAGGAACACGTGGTAGGAGCCAGCTGAGTTCTGTTGGACCAGGAAAGGATACTGCTTTAGGGCTTTGTCCAGCTTGAGATCTAGGAAGCCTGATTGCCGCCAGAGGCCTGATTGATGCCACCTGCTGAAGGACTTGGCCTTTGGACTCCCAAGCCTCACACATGCTTGAAGACCAACCAGTCACCATATGCAAAGAGGAAGGACCCTCCTCTCTGCCCACCAAAAACTACCATCAAAAAAAAAAAAAATCTGGAAGCTACAAATCTAGGAATCTTGTTAGAACACATGGATGCTTTCCTTACCTACTTATCTTTCCTTTTTTTTTTTTTTTTTTTTGGTGGTATCTATTGAAATTTTAGTTTTACAGCCTTTAGCTTTAACTTGCTTGCATTTTGGCATAATTTAACATACTTTATCATTTGGAATTTATTCTCATCCTCTTTTTCTAGTTTATCATCTTTAAATTTTTAACCTTTTTAACTTAACAATATTCTTTTTGTGCTTTTCCTTTGAAGCTAGTCTATTCTCAGCCTTTTAACATTTATTTTGGGTTTTTATTTCCTGAAAGAAATTATTATTTTATATTTCTTAAACATTTTCTTATTAATTTTAAGTCACTGTAATTTTATCTCTGAAATTTTTGTTTTCTTTTTTAATTTCTTTATAACTCTCATTTTACCTCTTCTGTTTCACCTTTTCAATATTGCTCTATTTTCCCAGTTTTTAAACATATGCTTTTGCCTCTTTAAAACTGATATTTGAAATTATAACTTCTTCTGCATTTTTATTTTTAGCTTTTGAAATTATTTTTCCTTTCAATTTTTCTGTTTACCTTGTATTCTGTTTATTTCCATAGGATACCAATGTCTAATCCTATAGTAAAAAAGAATCATTTGTTACCATAGGAAGGGGCTTTAAGTCTTTTTCCACAGTTTGAGGCAGGTATGTATGAATGTTAATCCTGTCACCCCAACCCACTGACTCAGTGATCTTGGGAACCTGCTCTTCTATCTGGGCCTCAGCTCACAACTCTGCAAATGCTGACACCTTACGACACTGGAATTCACCTTTCCTATTATACATTCTCAAAGGCATGGAGGAGCTAAGCCAGGAGAAACACCACCCCAATCTTCCCTCTTGCAGCCAACCATTTTTCAGTCGTTTCACTTTTAGCCATTCCACAGCCATTTTTCAACCATTTCAGCCATTCCATTTAGATAAAGTGACACTTTTATTACAGCTGTATCCAGAATCCAGTAAAATACAACTGAGAATAAAGATTTATCTGCAGAAAATAGAAGCAAATCAAAGCATTGGTCTTTTTTTGTTTGTTTGTTCGTTTTGTTTTGTTTTATTATTTCTTTTAATCTTTTTTTTTACACAGCAGG